>NW_023502166.1:0-94710 GCF_013396075.1 Fusarium subglutinans
AAGAAAAAGGTTAAAAAAAAGGTTTAAAGTAATTAAAAGGTAGTAGTAGAGTTAAGTTTATAAGTCAGTTATAAGGTTAGAAAATACACTTTAGGTTTAATACAATGGCTAATAGGTGCCACAACAGCTTGGATACAGCCGCACTTATCCAACCCTGTGATCGAGATAATCACACGTCATCAGTCTTCCACATCTTATTACCCCGGATCTTAGCCAAGAACTAATTGATATCTTCGAAGGTTTTAACAGCTTACTTTATGTACTTCTGCAGGTCTCAGGTCGGTCGAGGTTAATCGCGTTCTTGTGGACGTTGAAGAATTATATCCAATCGCGGCCCTTTCGAGAAGGCCGTGTAATGATTTCCCTACTCGCTGGAAGGGAAAGGAGATAACACTGAAAGCAGGTCGACAAAAACAAGATTGTGTTGCTGCCGTGAAGCTACTTGTGTTATTTTTCGACTCCGCAACCTGTTGTGCCTGGAATGACTTTCCTTGGAATTGAATACAAGTAGTTGGCTACAAAGAAACCTCTGGGATACAGTTGCGATACTGCTACTAATGACTCCTTTATCCCTGTATCCATAATGATAGGGTTGAATGTAGCTTCATCAGCCTGTAAACCGCCTATACATCATCTGGCTCATCTGGCTCAATGGTATAAGGCACTGGCCAACTCTCGTACGCAAATTCAATTCCCGCCCTACGTATGGCCTCCTCGACAGTTGCGTCTACCCCCTTAGTGTAGTCAATACCAACAAACCTCAGATTTTGAAAGTCGCTGGTCGCTGCTGCAGCAAGCCCCAGCAATCCCTGTTTGAAGCGGTTCACTATAGTTGACTCCGGCCTATAACGTGCGGACCGGTTAAGCTTCGTACCGCCCCAGACCAAGTGCAACGATACTATCGACGGCGGCAACAGTCGAGTAATTGCATATCGGTCTTCCACTTTGAGCTGGCGTGAAATGTCAAAGATGAGCTGCGTGCTCAAAAGGATATGTTGAAGCCTTTCAAAGTCTTGAAATGTAGAGTCGGGACGGTAGGAGTTAAACCCTTCATCAAAGTTGCCTCGGAGGTCCAGGTGTAATATCTCCAAACTATGCCGGTAATTGCGCACCTTTTCAATAGTTTCTGCAGAGAAGTTGGGCCAAGTGAATAGATCGAGTTTATGTACTCGCTTTCTATAAGATTCGATAACCAGCGATCGAAGGTCCTTGGCTGCGTAGGAGAGCGACATGTTGAGCCTAACGGAGCCATATATGTCTTGCAATCGCAGGGTCTTGATCTTGGATTGGTCGCCGAATGAGTCTCCGACCGTCTCAGACAAACTGGAAAATGGAGGGCTGAGAAAATCAACTTGTGTCAAATGCGGTGCTCTTTCTAGAATGGAGAATGCATCATAATCTATCTCCAGTGTACGAAGATCCGGGAACTCTGTCACTCCTAGAGCTTCGAAAGCGGAATGATCGAACATCGAAAATCTGGTTTTGTCCTTGTAAATGATGTGATCCAGCTTGGGGAGTAGTGCAATCAGCATTGGGATAAGCTCATGGTGCAAAGCCCTGTAAAACTCGTCGGTCATAACGGTATGCTTTCGTGCTAGATAGTCGAAGATTTCATCGGTAAAGGCTGAGTTGAGCATGAATATATAGTCCAATTGCTCTGGCCGTTCTGACCCCCTTGGAGCAGAATTATAATTATTCAGGACGTCTTCTGCACGGTGCCGCCAACCTTTCGCAATATCGATGCCCAGATCAGCGGCGCCCTGTTTCAAAGAAAGTACGGTCTGTTCCACATCCGCGTTGGAGTGTTGTGGATGAACGAAGACCATGCGGACCTTCTCAGCGAGGTCTTTGCGCGTTCCAACGGTTCGCATGAATTGGTTCAATCTGTGACCATAGGTATAAAGCTCAGACAGCTCGGAGTCGCCATAACCAGGTGCGAAGTCATGATACAAAATATCCTCTGCAACAGCATGCAGTGATTTGCAAGAGGCTGCAAGAGAAAACAAGGTGTATTTATCGATTGAATACCATGACTTTTGGTCGGATTGCTGGGGTTCACGCCACCGTTTTTGCTGGTGCGGGGTTCCGAGACCCTTGGCAGGTCTTAGGTCGCCTCGACAATGCAGACAAAAGTAGGACAAGATTTCGACGAGTACATCTCGTGGTAGGTAGGCCAGACTGGTCATTTTGGGGCTTATAAGCGATGTACTAGAAGGCGATCTTGATATGATGGAGCCGTGAGAAAGAGATGGCTGGAAGCGGTGTGGTATTTTGACGAGTGGGGCTAGACGCTAGAGCAAGTTAGACACTCTCCTAGGGATTGGGAGTGCCAGAGTGGTTACTTGGTGTATTAGCAGCGAAAACCGAAAATTGAGAATATAAGATTCGTACAGACTTATGTTTATTCTCTGCACTTTCACATTGCTATTCAAACACGCACTCACGGTTTGTCCCGAATTCTACTAAGTTCTGTCTACTGATTTAAGCTTACAGCCACAAGCCTCAACAGCAAATAACGCCGAATTCTACTAATGGCGCTCATTTGCGTACAGTAAAAATGGCAAGATTTACGAAGAAAATAAGTCATAAATCTGAAAGAATCTGTTCTTTTAATGTCCCATCTTTAAACAGCGTTTGCAAGGACAGAGAACCAACGCCAAAAACCTGGTTCTCAATATTGATAATCAGCTTACAAATCCATGATTTGAAAGCCATCTAAGTCTAAGTAACCATATCGTATAAAGGCGTCATCATGTCTAAAATCAACGATGAATGAGAGTCAGGTCCCCATCCAGCCAAAATGAAAGCTCTTGTTCTAAATACATCCCTAAAAAAGGCAATCGTGGAGGATGTCAGTCGCCCAACTCCAAGCTCTCATGAGATTCTAGTGAACGTGCGCGCAATAGCCCTGAACCCGGTAGATGAACTCTACGTTTCGTCGCCCATTGCAGCTCAAGAGAAAAGAGTCATCGGCACTGACTTTGCCGGAGTTATTGTTGAGGCTGGATCCGAGATCAGTGATTTATCTGATCACAGAGTAAAAGTCGGGACTCGAGTCGCTGGTTTTCTCCAAGGAGGTGTGTACTTCATCCTTGACTTCTTGATATAAAGCTGACAGATTTAGCTTCGTCCGTGAATGATCGCCCTGGGGCCTTTGCAGAATTTGTAGTTGTCCCTTATGATCTCGTATGGAAGATCCCGGACAATCTGACCTTCGAAGAGGCTTCGACGATCAGCATGTGCGGCTTGACGGCTGCTCAAGCTCTATTTAGTCGCCTTGGCTTGCCATCCCCATTTTCCTTGACGCCACAAGCGACGCCCGGCAACAATACCAGAATCACCAACCTCTTCATCTATGGATCATCGACTTCAGTCGGACTATATGCTGCACAGCTTGCCCATATCGCAGCCAAGGCATCTGGCATGTCTCTACGCCTGATAGGCGCAGCTAGTTCATCTAAGCATGAGATGCTTCGGAACGAACCTTACAGCTATGACATACTTGTAGACTATAGAGATGAAGGCTGGGTTCAAAAGGTAAAGGATGCTACGGACAGAAATGGCATCGATCTTGCACTGGACTGTATCTCGGAAGGTCAGACAGTATACAACACCCACGAAACTTTGGCTCCTTCGGCAAAGTTCGCCGTCATTCGCGGCCCGGTTGGTGGACAGTATGATCCAGCACTACTAACTGTCAAACCTGCCTATGGTGCTGTCTGGGAAGGCCTCGGTGTTGAGGTTGGATATAACGGTAAGCAAATCAGCACTTTCTTTAACATCGCTCACAAGTTTCACCATAAGCTCACTATCTAAAACAGACGCTGTTATTCCAGCAAATCCAGATGCGCATGCATTTGCAAAGGAGTTTTATAACTTCTTGAGTGAGCCACTTGCATCCGGCAGGGCGCAGCTCGAGCCCAATCCTGTGAGACTAATGCCCGGAGGTCTTGAGAAAGTAACACAAGACGGTTTTCGCCTTCTTGGTACGGGCTTGGTTAGTGAGAGGTCAAAGATTGAGCGGCCAGAAGAGTACATGCGCCGAATCAGTGCTGAGAAACTGGTGTTTAAGGTCAAATTTTAGAAGAAATCCTATCCTGTTCCTGATATTGCAATTGGCATGAGGTTCTAAGTGAACTATTGCGCCTAATTGTTACAAAGCCTAATTCACAAAGCTTCCGTCTAACATATTTGTATGAACGGGAACAGTACTATAACATACAAGGATGGTGAATACTGCGTCGACAATTTGCTTGTAGTCACCATGACATTCGTAATCCTTCCGATCAAGTGCTAGCTGTAATAGTGTTAGTGCAGAATGTCCGTCATGGTTTTTGAGCTCCCGATCGACACCCATATCCAATAGGCCCTTGACTGAGCTTGATGAAAAGACGAAATTTTCTTCCACCAGGTAAGGATCGCATGACGAGAGTGTCTCTATAAAGTGATGCAAAATGGTTTTCCCATCTATACAAGCGTGATTGATATCAAGCCGACCTCGGTGCAGTAAGTACTTGGTCGTATTGATAAAGATTGGTGAAAGGGAGTAGTCCAATTCCATTGCAGAACAATGCAGAGCTGTCCTCCCTCTGTTGTCAGGCTCGCTTATGCAGCAGCCGAGGTCTAGTATAGTTTCTAGTATGGAATAAAAACCATCTGGATAGTACCAGAGACTATAATTCCGGAACAAAGAGCACAGGATACTGTGACCCGCTGGGTCTGTTGCATTGATATCAACGAAACAGTCGCTGATCAGAAATCGAATCATTTTCTCAGTCGTGCCACGAGAGAATGCCTTGACAGTGCCATTCAAAGCTCTCCAATCTTCGAAATGTGCTTGCCAATCGGAGATTAATATGCGAGCGAGCTTGAAATGTCCATTCACCAAGGCAGACATGACTGGCGTATCGTCAAGAGACAACCTTGGCTCTTTTCTGTTCACGTCCCATGCAAATTCTTCGAGTAAAAAGCGGCATGTACCCTCATTCCCGTATCCCGCAGCGTCGGATAACAAACAACTATCGGAGTCATCTGCCTGTTGTCTCAACCACTTTGCACAAGGTTTCTGTAGAGCCATGCGGCTCAAAAGTTCTCGGCTACATTTTTGGACAGCATAGTGGATAGAAGTGCAGTTGTGTTTGTCCATAATAAGTGCATCAGCGCCAGCATTAAGCAGGATATTGGCAATGGCTTCATGCTTGAACTTGCAGGCTTCATGAAGTGGTGTCTTTCCTTGACCGCCCCACCTCATGTCAAGCCTAAAGGTTTGATGTCTTTCCACGCACCAAACAGCTAGGCTTTCGAGTCCAATGATGCAAGATAGATGGAGTAGAGGGATTGTCGACGAGCCTTGAAATCGCCATGCCACACTGGTGCATAATCGCTGCCATAGCGCTCGAGATTCTGAGACTTCATTGAAAAACCCTGAATCTTGCCGAATAACCGGTGAAATATCATTGCATTCCCTTGCATGGTGGTGCCAATTTTCGATAGCGTAGGAAGCTAGAGGAAGCCTCTCCATTATCTGAAGAACCTTGGTCTGTTCAGTGTTACGATTGGCCGAGTAACAGCTGACGTTTTCGATGTACCGAGTGAGCAGGCTTGTCGCAAGCTGATTTAGACCTGGGATACAAAAGTCATACGTCCTTAGAGGAGATAACATCTTCCGTTTGGTAAGATAGTCTTTTGCGCTTTGGTGAAGGAAGGTCACTTCGAGTGACCAATAGTCGATATCATCATCATCTAGGGTGTTGCCGGTTGTTCTTTCACTGCATATCGGCTCTCGAAAACCAAAATGAGGCATTTTGGATCCACCTTCAGCAGCAAGCACTTCAAGGCCCGAAGCTTGGTCGTTCAAAGGCCTTGATCGAAAACCAGTTGGAGACAGAAGCCCAAATCTGGATTCAGTCCTAAGACGTGACTGCTTGTCTCGAAATGGAAAGTCGGATCCAGTTCTGTTCAAAGACACTCGAAGTAAATGTCCACACAATTTGATCAATTCGAGACAAACGATCTCGCGCGAGAGTAGAGGCGTAGGCGTTACGTCAAGTATTTCGCAGAGCTCGGGTATCCTGAGGGGTCGGGTAGCAATGAGGACCCAATTAAGCAGTCTGACGACACTATCCAAATGACTCTGGTCAATCCGGGATATAATCTTATCGTAAACGGCATCGAGCCCACTGGGAAGCATTTCAAGTGAGGCCTCAATGTCCATAAGACGCTTTTGTTCCAGATCCATTGTCATAAAACTGACCCAGAGAAATGTTTCCTCGGACCTCTGTTGGAAGATTTGTTCCACCCTTCTCTGTAACTCATTACTGAAGTTCTTCTTTCGGGCGAGATCACGAACACGATGGGATATGAAACAGTTGATGTCTTGCTTTCTTGACCTCGTGGTCACCAAATCGATTTGAATACAATCCAAAAAATGCTCCCCAATGCGCTCTGGAAACCGCCTACTCAAGCAAACGAATTTGATCTTTGTCGACTCTGTTGTGGTCCCTTTACTATGTCTCTCCAGCTTGCGTAGGAGCATGATCAGTGAGCTCTCTTCACACTCCTCCAGAGCGTCGATCACACAGTAAAGGACATTGAGCCCCGACCTTTCCACCATTTCTTCAAGCAGCCTCCACAAGATGCTAAAAGAGCTGTCCTCAAATAACTGTGAAGACCTTTGGTACCAGTACGGCATGATTGTGTAGACAAGATCTCGGCGGAATGAGATCAGTTGATCTAACAACCCTCGAAGGATGTTTACCGCAGTACTCCTGGTTTCATGCTGGTTATCGCAGAAAAAGAAGACAGTCTTTGTTCCAGGTAGTTCATTGGAGATACGTTCAAAGTGTTTCGAAAGGAAAATGGCCAAGTAGGTCTTGCCCATACCCGGTGGCCCAGATATCCATAAGAGATGAGATGGTTCTCGTTGCCATGCCTTGAATTGTTTTGTTGAGAATATCCACTCACAAGTCCCTTTACAAATGTCGCCTTTTGCGTCAAGAATATCCTGGCGGTCCTGTGCTGCATCAGTGGCAACTAACGTTCTTAGGCAATCGTCTATGTCCGGGTTCCTCGGGCTGGAAATATTGGACTCTTCGACTCTCTGCCGCTTCCGGGTCCGTACGCTAGCAATAGGAATAGCCGTCAAAAGTTCTTTGACATATGACGCTGCAACCATAGCAGCATAATTCTGCCACTCCTTGTTCTTGTGTGAGTCAGAGTAGTCGCAAATGCCTCGAATAGCAAGGCAGGGGAAAGTTTCCATAACACCAGCAGATTCCATCTCGAAGCATATACAGCCAAGATCTTCCGAGAGTTGGTCTCGTGTCACGCTGTCTTTAATGACCTGATTCCCTGATGCAATTCGACCATAGTGAACCACTGGGTCAGTGTTGCGACGCGAGTCGCGATGAACAAGCTGTTGTAGATCACAGCTATCACAACTGTCTGCCAAACGGATGTGTGTATACTTGCTGCGGAACAGTCGATCTTGGAGCATGGGATGCTTATAGTGAGGCATGTGCGAGGTGCTCTCAAGAAGGATAGCCATCATATTGTTTTGTCCTTTGCTGTGACTCGCTTGAAGTTTTGAAACGGCAGTCATGAGTGCCTGTGGAGGTCGAACTGGGGTTGCAATGCGTTGGAAATGCTTGCCAGGCATTGCTTTACCTAAGTCATATTGGATAACATCGGTACTAACAACAACATCTCCTAGTCGGACATCAGACGTACTCGGAACCCCACCGCCGATACCAACTACGAAGCGATAAGCAATTCGTGGGAAGCTCCGTGCCATATGATTCGAGACGGAAACAGCGTTATTCGTTCCATATTGGCCTTTAGGTAGGCAAGCGATAACTATGTTGTGCCTATTGCTGCTGCCAAGAGTGTAGGTATTTGTGTCGAAGTCATGTTGAGGCAATGCGTCATGAAGGTGGTCCAACATGGCTTCTGCGGCGGCCATTTCAATCGGAAGGGCGCATATCCAGCCAACAGTATAGTCATCGTGCTGCAAAGCTGTTGTGATGTCGACACTATTGGCCCGTTGACGTTTTGAAGCGGTGTTAGTTTGAGGACCTTCGAGCAAAAGCGGCTGCAAACCCGACGTGGCCATTCCTGTTTTACCGCGAAGAGCTGTGTCACGACCGAACACTGTGTTGGATGTTGGAAATGGTAGGATTCTCGCTGATGGCTTTGGTTGATGCCTGTTTGATTGACCAGGCAACCGAAAGTAATTATAAATTGTAATTAAAAAGGAGTGTGGCTGAGACAGAAACATTCACAGCCTGGTCCTAGCTTAATCGGTCACAAGCTGACTTGTCAATGCTGATTGGATCAATCATCTCAGCTTGGACAATCAAAAAGTCAAAAAGTCTGGTGTGATTCTTCCCACTAAGGACAGGTCATTCTGTTGGTGAAGATAGCCTAGGTGTCCAATATTATAGTTCTTACCTACTCTACAGTATTTGTGCTGGAAAGCAATAAAGTGCCTAGTACATTCAGCTAACTATTATACAGTGCTCGGGGGGGATTAGGCTTGATTTAAATAAGATATAAGAGGTAGAATAATTTTATAATAGATAATCTAATATTATCTTTCGTACCTATCACGCTGTTAGCGTACAATAGTACACACACTTCGCATATTCGGGTTAATACCAAGCGAAGCCAATGCACCATCTCCTCTATCTAACCTAGTTAGGAACTCAATTCAAGCTTAAAAGAATAGATGTCCGATAAACTTCTTGACAACGAGTGCCGAGCCCTAGGCCAATGTGCTTTATTCCCGGCAAGCTTCATGTTACCCCGGTGTGATAGGTGGGAGAATACCCCAGAATATGCATCGCAGCATCCCCTGCGGAGGTTAAACTTCCGCGTGACCCGAATTGGCATCTCGCTATCGACATGGAACATCACGTACCCCTCTGCGCCAAGCCCTGTATCCTTGTGCTGCTGGTCGAATTAAGCTATCATCGCCGGGTTTGGGGGATCATCGTGGCGGAAAAGCGCACGAATAGATGATCACCACTATAGATGCTTCAGATATATAAAGACAGCGATGGATCAGTTCCGATAGTAATTCCCCGTCCAAGATCATTAGACTCTTCAAGATGTTGCATCTCTCTTCCATCCTAACCGCCGGTCTCGCCCTCATCGCCTCCGCCAGCGCAGCCTGCGGCGATGGCTCCCCACAAGGCGTAGTCTCCGGCTCCGGGACCTTCACCGCCACCGTCAACGGCGCAAACGTCTACACCGGTACGGACTACCGTCTCGCCATCCAAACGGCCCTTGACCGCATCAGCAGCGGACAGCGCGTAACAGTCCGAGCATCTGGCAGCATCGGCGCCAACACCATCAGCATCACCAGCGGAAAGACGTTTGAAGTCTGCGGTACCATGAACGTCGGCAACAAATCAGGTCGTGGTGCTATTGAGGCTATTAACCAGAACGATGTTAAGATTCCGTATCTCAAGATGACGGGTAATCCGTACTTTGGGCTGAGATTCTCGGGGACTAGAAACTTGGGGCTTGGTGATATCACGTTGAACCTTAGTGGTGGGATTGGTATTCGCTTTGATCGCGATGCGGAATGGAATTACGGTGTTTCTATGGGTAACATCGTGGTAACCGGTGCTGGTAGCCATGCTGTCGAAACCTTCAAGATTGACGGTCTTACTATCACGTCTGTCAAAGCCAAGGATGTTGGCGAATGCGGTCTCCTCATCCAGGAGTCTCGAAACGTCAAGGTCGGTTATGTCGAGGGTATCAATGCTGGAGCTGGCACCGGGTATGCAACCCTCCGCTTCGCCAACAACAACGGTCAACTCGCCAATGGTCAATACACCACCACCAACGTCTTTATCGATAAAGTCTACTCACGAGGCGGCGGTCGTGGTATCTTCTGCGTTTCCATGTCCGGTGCCACTGAGATCAAGAACATCGATCTTGCGGACAATGGGAATAACGCTATTCTTATTGAGAACTGCTATAACTTTGCTATTCGAGATGGTGTCGTCAATGGAGGAGGCGAGGTCCGCGTTTCAGCGCGAAGCGAGTTCCCGAACACAAGTGGTATTTACGTCAAGGCTCAGGTGAACAGCAACACTGTTCGGGAGTCGCCTTGTGCTGAGAACATTTACTGGGGCATTACCGGTAACGCCCAGAAGAACATTTGCTAAGCGATTAAGCACTGAATGATGGTGGTTAACACATTCGTTTGCCATGAAGGCTTGGAGGCTCCTTTGTATATAGCTTGAGGATGATAACATACATAACACAAAGTGTCATTTTGACGGACAACATTCATCTTCTAGTGTAAACTCCGGCAATCCAGCCTGTATCAGTCCGCACCACCAGACCCTGGCCCTATACTCGATACCTCTCATCCCTAGAAGAATATCCGCAGGATAACCATAGTCGATACCATCATCCACCTGTAGGTTCTGGAGAAACCTCCCAACGAAGCTGCCAAGGAATGGTCGAGTAAATATGCCTACTAAAAGTAACCTCTCCCTGCTCATGATATTCTGACCGCCATGAGTTTCTATCATGATCAGATACCGTAGAGCAGTCCCAAGAATGAAGGATGCGGCCACTGAGCTATAAGTCCCTGCTGGCGGCTCAAATAGCAGGTGTATGGCGTGAGCAATCTTGTAAGCATAAGACATTGCAATTCGTTGGCTCGGACAACTTAGTATAGAACCTCTGGTATATGGATCCATGGATTCGAGTTCGCAGAAGCTCATTGTTGAGTATATAAATAGGCAAGTCATCCAGTAGTAACAGCTCAAATAAACGACCGCAAGATCATCATCGTTCTTGGGTACCGGCAAGGGTTCCCTGGTATATGTATAGTCGTAAGTAGTGAGCGACTCGCCAAATTTCAACCCCAGCGCTAATATCTCAACCTCACAAGTATGACATTGAGCCAGAATTGAGTTGTAGAGTTCGATACTTAGAGTTTCTCTGAAGATGTCTAGGTCTTCTAACATCGCTGGTACCTCAACCAAGATGTCAATGAGTTGATTGAGGGGTGAGTTTGTGACTGAGCGCCAGAGTTGTGATTGTTTCCAGCCCTGGCTGTATGGTGATCGTTTGCGCCGTGAGATATACGCGTTGATCTATAGTTTTCAGCCCACGAGGAAGCAAATCAAAAGGTGAGACTTACCAGAGTTAGACGACCATCTGCAAGAAGCTGTTTTCCCATGTCTGACCAGGAATCATTGGGCCCGCGACTCAGAATCAGAGCAGTTTCACCATCAATATGCTTTCTAAAGCCCTTGATCTGCGATACAGGCGAGTTCTTTTGAGCTGCAGAAATGCCGCTGCCGAATAATTGCTGTTGGCCAATAAGCATCTCTATTTGCACCATGCATGGGTTATCTGACCTCGTATACTCGCATGAGCTGAATAGCAGCGAGAATGCCATCCTTATTTCGTGATGGGGATATGAATGAGACTGCCATTTGCTGCATTGCTAATCCATAAGCCTGCTGACTCTTGCCCACAAGCTGGATATCGTTGTTGGTGGCGCCAAGCGTTGCTGTACTAAGAGCCATGGCGACATATTGAAGACTGGCCTCAACATCACTTAGAGCCTCGTAGAGCTTCATCCACTTGGTGCTTGTTATACCTGAGGCTTTCAGAGAGTAACCACTTCCACCAGACAGATAATCCGACCAGAACAGGCCAGTGAACTTTTGAGCTCTGGCGGTCCTTGTGAGAGAGTCGTGGAGGGTCACTACAGAACCTGGACTTGAGCTTGAGCTTGGTGGAGATGAGGATGGAGTTGGTGAAGGAGATTTAGTGTATGACTTTTGCGTGGATCCTTGGCTGATGAGCCATATTTGCTGACGCTCATATCCTTCGCATGGGATACCTAGGGCGAGACACTGACCGCAAAAGGGCACTTTCTTATCGCACTGACCAATTATGAGCAGTGACCGTTAGAGAAACGGGTAGACTTACACCTTTCTTGCGCCTCCGACAGGTAACGCATGCCTTGGATCTACCGGGCACACCGACCATTTTCGGTTATTGGTTCCTTGAATGCGGTCAGCTAGAGATTACGTTCTAACATCCGCAGGATAAACATAAAAGTGGCAGCATCCGACCGAATCCAAAATCAAAAGCCGCAGGACTCGGTCTCCAAACTCATCTCTTGAGTAATGCTTCGGTTTCGCTTGGGTCAGCTCAGACGTGGCTGATGACGGCATTGACTTTTTTCCAGCGCGGATTGAGTCTCGATGTAGTTTAGCGCTCAACCCCCACGATGCATTTTCGTTTACAACGGGTTTCGCATTCGCTTTGATTGGATTGCATGCGGGCTTGGCAAAGTAAATGCGAGAGATTACCGTTCGCTTTATCCACTTGTAGATTTATTGTGCGCCAGAGGAATTGGGCATGACAGCTATGATATTGACTGCCGAGACGTAGGGCTGGTCGTATACGATGAAGCCGCAAATATATATACTTCTCCATGAGAACACGTCTTCATTCTAAAAGCAGTCGCAATAAGCTGCCTTCGTCAGAAATCAACCAATCCGAATCACTCAATAAAATGGCTGCTCCAGCACGCCCCCCAGCCAACACCTTCGTCGCCAAGGCCCGCAAGGTCTACAATCCAATTGGCTTCTCCAAAGGCTACAACTTCGTCCTATGGTTCATCTTCGCCGGCGCCATGTTCGGCTTTGCCCTCGCCCGAATGATGTTTCTCAATTACAATAGCATTTATTGCAATCCCAACAGCAAGGGTAATGGCGCAGGCCCAGGCGAATGCTGGTCTTACAACAGAAAGGACCTTTACAAGATCGGCATCAAAATGCATCTGTACACCATCATCCCAGCTTCGTTTCTTGTGGTCTTTCAATTTGTTCCTTTCATTCGATATAAAGCACTGCTGTTCCATCGTATGAATGGATACATCGTTGTTATTCTGGCAGTCATCGGCACCCTCGGCGCCATCATCATTGCGCCTGTCGCGTTTGGTGGCTCACTTTCGGTCAGAGCTGCTGTAGGTCTTTTGTCGATCATGTTTCTTGGGTCACTCTTCCTAGCGATATGGAACATCAAGACACTGCAGCTTGAGCAACACCGTGCATGGATGCTTCGCGCGTGGTTCTATGTAAGTCTACCATTAACTTTACCCGTGTACTACATCATCTGAAACGCACAGGCTGGTTCAATTATCACGGTGCGGATTATTATGATCATCTCTGCGGTGACCATGTCCAAGAACCCGAGCTTCCGACTCCCAATGCAATGTGCCAAGGTTGCTTCTTTCTACGACGACACCGAGTCTTTGATCGCCAAATACCCTACCTGCCGGGATCTAAATGCCTGGGTTGCCATTCAAGGAGACATGTCAGGCGAAGGTACCGAGAACATTGCATCCGCTCTGTCACTAGGTTTCTCCATGGGCCTTTGGCTAGCGCTTGCTCTACACGCCATCGGCATTGAAGTCTATGTAAGTCGATCGCACAAGGCTTTCCCTGATGATGATCTAACAAGGAGTCACAGCTTCATCTAACGCCCGCAGAGACCGAACGTCTTCGGAAGATCTCTTACCAACGACAGCAAGAACGTGGTTTCAAGAACCCCGGAAGCAGCGGGCTTACGTCTGACCGTTTGGGTGACGCCGAGACGTGGCGTCCAGGCGCCGATGCGACTGCATATCAGCCTAGCAAGGGGAGTGACAGTGACATTTCGAACCCTGCAACTGCTTAGGGTTAAGCTGATGTAACACTGGGTGAGGCGTTGTTGGTTGGGGGAATAGAAAGTCCGCTTGGACCCGGAACTTGTGTCAGCCCATTTTTAGTCGCTGTTTAGGTTTAACATGACATGTTGACAGACGGCAGATGGACGATGATATTTGTTTGATGGGGGCAAGGGTCTTGTCTTTCGGCATTACTCCCTGATTTATTTCTTTTGCCGTTTTATCATTGCATAGCGACTCATTTATCTCAATAAGAGTTGAGCGTCAGGACATGGACGATTTCAAAGACAGTTACCAGCGAAGGCTCAGTGAAACAACGTAGAAGATTCATTCGTAATCTATACTAAACATAAGAGATATCATAACTCAAGTAACTCTAAGATACGCAGCGCAGACCGTAAATCATCCAACCATCATCGTATCATGGCCCAGAATCATTGATCCTTTCTATCCAGCTTTCCAATCAATTTGCCTCCATCCAAAATGCTACCAAACATGGCAGCCTCAAACAAGTAGTTAACCTGCCAAGCGTGATGGTTCGCATGCGCAATCAACCAAACCATCTCCAGTACCCGGCCCTTAGCGAAAAGCTTGGCCATTCGTAGCCTCGAACCTTCCGCTAACTCTAATTCGCGAGCCTCGTCGACCTTGCCACCCCGCACGTACTTGAGGGGACCAGTGACGAGATACCACCAGAGTTCTTTGAGGAGAGGCTCTTCGGCGTGACGCACAAGATGGTCGTGGACGTGGTCGCAGGTGTCTTGGCCGTTGCATGCATACTTAGCATCGAGCGGTCGAGAGAACCCAGTAAGGCGGAATTGCTTGTCAAACACCTCGTCAAAATCACCCTCACTCTGAGGCTGAGCAGGTGTCTTCCTCGCCTTGGACCATCCCAACAAAGCACGACGGAAGAACATATGTCGATCGTTCTGAATATGCCACGTATACAACGCAGCACACATCCTCGCAACAGGCTCGTGCCATCGCTGAGTGAGCATCCTTGCCCCCATAACAGCATACGCATCATACACCCTCCTCAAAACATCTTCGCTCACAATACCAGTGTCCGTGATATCAGTGACATTTAGAAACGAGTTCATGACCTCTGAGTTGACAAGGTCGCATCCCACGTCAACAACATCGGTACCCGGTGAACTAAACACAAGATCGGCCATGACAGCGCCGGGGTCAAAGCCTCGTGCTGTAGCTTCAGCCGCCATGCCAAGAAGACTACTCTCAGACAGTGAAACGATCTGAGCGGTTCGTCGATCAAGACGCGCAGATCGGTTCAGAAGATGGCCCTTGTGTTTCTTCTCAAGGGCGATCTTACCCTGGATGTATCGCTTGCCAATAGCCACGGCATCGCGACGCTCCCGACCGCCGGGGGTTCGTAGCGCATGCGGATCATCAAGACCCTTCTCCAACAGCGGCTCAAGGTTGGGAAAGACATAGTTGTATCCGTGTTCGTAATAGAATGCCATGTCTGTGACATAGTTGGAGAACATGGTAGTTGAATCAGCAGCGCCCATGAGAAGACTAGCGATACCGCATCCAAATAAGGCGTTCGTCGTCTTGAGAGCTTCAGGCCAATCCTCTGCGCCAAGGATATGAAGGATCTCGTTGGAAACAGGGTTCAACCCAGCGCCCTTGGGCGGTAAGACATTGCCGATCGCATGCTGGGAAGATTTCCATGCCTCTAGCTCAGGTGAGAGTCTTAGCTGAGTTACTCTGGATCCTGAACCAGGCGATGACAAGGATTTAGTTGACGAAGCATCCGAAGCATCTTCAATATCTTCAAATACTTCGATGACGAACGTGCTTGCATGATACGACAGTCTCTGTAGATCATCAACAGTACCGCGTCCGATCACACTTCTAGCTTCAGTGTACCCAGCATGTCTGGGCTTGGCTGTCCTTCGGGTGAAGAATCTCCCGAGCCCACGGCCCCGAAAACCCTTGCCCCAGAAGTACGGGGGGATATCGGCGGTGGAACTTGAATCGTGTAGGGCACGGTCTTTAGGTTTTATCTTGAGCCCATTGAGGTCAAACTCGCCCCAGTAGGCTTGCTTAGGCCAGGGTAGACACGAGGGGAAAGACATTTCGATCGACAAGGGGAGATTAGGTATGAGTTGATAGTTTGTGAGTCTGAGCGTTGATGGATCCCTACTAGGGCGGTCCACGGGCTTCCTTTTATAACTTCATTTTGATCTCAGGGAGACAGCGGATTAAAGAGCGCAGCTGGCAATACCGAGGGATATCAGTACATGATTGAAAGAATTATCATTTTGTCCTGCAGCATGTCTGTTGGTTCTGCAATTCTTTCTGGTTTGTTGGTGAGGCATACCAACTAGTTAGTGTCTGGATCCAAAAAAACAGGGATGCACGAATTGAACTGGTGGTGACGATCCACTTGCCCCCTCTTGACTACCGGGGACATGTCTTGGATCGAGAAGTTTGTTCTGCAGATCATCGGGACGGTGTGGTGGGTTTTGCAGCTAATTGTCCAACACCGAGGGAGTTCGGGTTCTGGGTATTGATGCAGGTTTGTTAAATGTCTCAGCGAGCAGCCCTGGCGGACAAACCGGTAATCTAGAAGTATTCCAGGTCTCCGAAACATTGTCTCAATAGTAAAGGCGAAGACGCGAGCCCATATCGCGAGGGTATCATATCAGGTGTTTTTGACAGCTCGTCCACGTTGCATTGTAATGTTGCAATCAACATGCAGATTTAAGTGACTTGTGATTAAATCCCATAGGAAATAAGCCGTTCGACGGAATCCTTGCGTGATTGATTCCCGGCGCTAGCACCAAACGTGGGATAACTCGGTAGTTAGCAGATCCACGCTGTCAAGCAACAAGCCATTCTCCTGTCTACACGTGAACAGATCCAGCTCCACTCACGTATCAAACAATGCGGGTTCGTCACATACGCGCATCGGAGAAAGAGAACACTTGCCGAGTTAGGAAGGGGACAGTTCTGTTTGTCAAGGGGGGCGGTGAGACACAGCACGTACATTAGGAGTCCACAGATGCTGAGGTTGGAGATATGTAAAGAAGTGGCGCATTCTAGAAGTTCTGGAAACACTTTGATCCTTCTGGATTGAGTCCTAGAAATGTGATCAATCGAAGGCGTTGTCTCAGGCGTAAAGCCATCAAGTCCTCGTCACGAACAATACACCATCATGACATCAGATTGGTATTCCGCGTTCAGCTCCAGAGCACCCACGCTAAACTGAGACTAGACAAGGAACAATCATGTCACCGGCGCTAAATTAGCATTTCCCACGTCCTGACCAAAAATTGAAACCGGGCCGGGCCTCCACAGCACGCCTCCCAAATCTCCTCCTCCGCAAATGTCAATTGCCACGAGTGAGCGTTTTTAATCTTAGAGTTACGGACAAGCATTTTACTCCTCTGCATCAGGTCTGGCTCTAAAGTCTATGTGGCTAGACTAGAAAGATCTCGATCAATGGCGTACGGGATGGGCTTGGGACGGTTAAATACTAAGCACTCATCTGGGTTCAGGTCATGTTATCAGCGGCAGTGGATTGCCTGTTAGGCTGTTAGCTTGTGCAAATCCCTGCCGTGATCTTCCTCATTCCTGACATGTCCAAACCCGGCAGTACAGAGTGGGAACATTATCCTCTCGCGGGCCACATTCCAGGGTCTTGGCAGGTGTTGTCTTTTCACACACAGTTGGGCTGCTAAAAACGCACAAACCAGTTGGTGAATGTCGATTAAAACAAGTACCTTGTTTCTCCCACTTTCTGTGCCCCTCCCTTCTTTACTGCAACCCTTTCATCATATCAACTGGACACTGCCCCCCCTCCTTGCATGATATCCTGCATGAGAGAGACAAGGCTCCAACCAACACACATTCGAACCCACACAAATCCTGATCGCTTAGACAGCACTGACTAATGGCGCCGCCGTCAGACGGTTTGTCCTCGATCCACTACCGGCCGCTAGATCTGGCGGCGCGTGAAGTGAGGATCCTGGAGCTGCAGCCCTCACCGAATAACGACATCAACGACCGAATCGTGTGTCGACTGGTCCACGAGAAACTATGCGATGCGCCTGATTTCATTGGCCTTTCCGCTCTGTACGGCGACATCACCAAAACCGAGCCCATTCTGCTTAACGGCCAAAAAGTAGCCATACCGTCCGACCTCGCCGAAGCAATCCGCTACACCCGCGAAGTCTTCCTCGGCCCCCGCGCCCAGACCGTCATCAATAACGCCTCCTCCTCAAGGGTCGATCTTGAGACACAACGAACAATCAGTAATCACCAACAGGAACAACAACCATCCTCCCCACCACCATCGCCGACAAAGAAACCCCCCGGATGGCTCCGCTCATTCCTCCGCAAACTCGTAGACCCGGGCTCCGCGAGATGCGACAAACCTCCGCTACGGATCTGGATCGATCTATTATGCATCAACAGGCGCGACAGGAAAGAAGAGGCTGAGCGACGTGCGCACATGGCTCGTGCGTACCGTGAGGCGAAGCTTGTTGTTGGATGGTTGGGAACGAAGGATGCGACGTCTGATCTTGCGGTTGAGATTATACGGGCGTGGGATAAGTGCATGCCGGAGAATTTTGGAGAACCAGGGGATCGTGAGGCGAACCCAGCGAACTACGCGCCGATTCTGCAGTGGATGGGGCCCGTGGCTCATCTCAGCGACATTCCTGAGGGGATCACGGACCCGACGGAAGTACCCAGCTACAGAGCCATCTCTGGCTTCTTGAACAGGCCATATTTTCGTAATACGTGGATTCTGGAAGATATTGCCCAGGCGCAGTTTCCGACGTTCATGGTTGGTGATGGCATTGTGTCTTGGATGCAGATTCTTCGCCTCAATCGCGTCAACGAGGATATTAAAGATCACGGAGCGGAAATGTTCCCCAGCGAATTACGACCTTTACTAGAATACATGCCCCTCGGCAGTGTGTACACTTTTCTTAAGGAGTTTGATCGTCGGCAGAAATTAGAAGAATGTCGGCCTGTGTTCTCGAATACACCTGCAAGTTCTATTAGGAGTTCGGCATCAATGACGGGATTGAAGGCAAAGGGAAGATGAGACTATGGAGTATTCTTTGGGTATTTTAGATGGTATTACGTTCTCGGGTAATTTGTTACATGTATGCTATGGAGAATCAATGGTTGATTATGGTTACGAGTCTGTATTGACGTTCAAGCTTAGATCTAGGCTTAGATAGCGGCGCGAGGTATACCCTATCGTGAGTAATGCCAACTCACCAATTCAATCCACATCTCTTTTCCAATAATTTGTTCTAGAAGCCATGTCGTGATGGTGTTCAGCTGGTATCACCCATGCGCCAAGGTCAGCCCTGCATATCCCATCAAGAATCCTTAGCCCCTTCTGCTGATGTCTAGAAAAGTCCAGAGCCGCGACGGAGCCGCGACGGAGCCGCTCCCCCGACGGACCAGACCTCAACCTCCAGCCCTACACGATGGTGTTGAAAATGTCACCACCCGGCCCGGCAAGCCCCATCTAGAATCAGCCCATGAGCTGATGCCCGTTCTGGTTCCCGACATAGCCAAGCCACAAACATCATGGAATGCCAAGAATCGGAAGATCATCGCTCAGGTTTCAGCCACATCGTTTATCTGCCGAATTAGAATGTCACAGACGGTTGCGGTCGTCGGAATGTTGATTGGCCAACGGTACGATTGTTCTGGAAGAGACTGGATTGGAATGCGGTTGGAGGCCACTGTCTCAGATCGTAGTAAGCTCGCGCTTCGGGCTCGGCGTTAGGTTTGTGATAGCCTATCCTACGTGTCGGAATGTGTGAGATCCGAGTTGATTGGGCCAGTTGTGGTGGAGTCTACAAAGCTCAGCAGGGTTCTGTATTGATACAAATCGAAAGGTAATTCGTAAGACACGTAAGGGTCCCGACGCATCTAGAAAGTTACAGATGCCTACTATGATGGCACGGTTGCTTATTCCGAGGAACCCTCCGCTGTCAGACGGAGGTTTATGCAGCCGTTTTAGGCTGGGCATTGTTATCTGAGGGGGCTTCTTGTGAAACGTCAGCTGGCATGCAAGTTTGCCTGTTTGCTAAGGACTTGTTGTTGGACATGTGATGGATCCTGCCTGTTTCTAGGGTCGTGCTGTAAGCATCCAAGAATTCGGTCGAGTTCCATGTTGCATTGGCAAGCTCGGCCAATGGCGGTTTCACATTATGACTGAATTCGGCGGCAAGGAATGTAAACACAGATTAATTAGTAACTAAAATCCAAATTCACCATCCGAGTCGTCGATCCGTGTGAATTATCCGGCCTTATCGGCGCCGTTTCATGACTCTCGTCGTCCGTCGAGTTGACATTCGATGTTGAATGTTCATCGCCAGCCTGTTGCTCTGGCTGCGCATTCGCGTCCCATCCCGCATTCTGCATCTGTTGAAAGCTCCAAGTAGGGTTGAACCCTGGACTCTCCCATGCATAACTCACTCTTTCGTACATCTCGTCAATCTGCTCTAGTGTCATCTTGCTAGTTTCGTATACCATCAACCATACGAAAGCAATGGAAAGGAGACAACATGATCCCCAGATGAAGAAGATCTTGAGCCCGAATGCGTTTGCGCCTCTGCCGAGGATATATGGTGGTGCGTATGCAACTCCAAAGTTCAAAAGCCAGTTTGCTGTCGTTGATACAGACATGGCTTTTGCGCGCACTTTTAGTGGAAAGATCTCTGAAGTCACGACCCACGCAACAGGTCCCCAGGACGCTGCGTAGAAAAACACGTTGAGGGCACAAAAGACGACAAGGACTATGTTAGCGGCCCCTCCATTAGATTTTTCCATCTTATCCTCAGTTGCCGAGTACACAGCTGCTATCAGCAACTGAGAAACGCCCATGCCTAGAGCGCCAGCCATGAGGAGCTTTCGTCTTCCCCATGATTCGATGACGATGAGACCAGGCACTGTGCAAACGCAGTTGATGATGATCATGGCTAGGTTGGTGAGAAAGGGCTTGTGGACCCCGGCGTTGCTAAAGAAGGTGGTGCCATAATACATAACGAAGTTGATACCAGTTAGTTGTTGCAGCATCTGGAGCCCACAGCCTGTCATGGTTCGGCGGCCAAGAGAGGAGTTTCTTGCGAAGAGAGCTTTGTATGTGTCGTGACCCAGTGTTAGTTCATACTGATGATTTGCAATAATCTCATGAAGCTCATCCACCAGAGCGGGATGCGTCTTATCCAATCTGCGAAAACGACTTAGAGATAATTCTGCCTCTGGCAATCGATCTTTCTTGACGAGAAACCGAGGAGTCTCGGGGAGGTAAAGAATACCAGACGCGAGGATGAGGCCGGGTACGAGTTGTATGCCAAGAGGGATTCGATATGCTGCATCGCTGTCGATATTGGATGTGCCGACGTTGATAGTAGTCGCGGTTAATATCCCCACCGTGATGGAGAACTGATACATGCATATGATGGTCCCGCGTATCCATTTCGGCGCAGTCTCGGACTGATAAAGAGGGACGAGAACGGAAATAGCTCCGACTGCAACGCCAGCAAGTAACCTTTTGCCGTGAGAATAAATCACGAGGTATCAAGGATAAATAACGTACCTCCCGACTAATAACATCGGCGTCGCTCGAGCGCATATTTGAAAGATGGCCCCGACACAAAATGTAGTGACAGCCGCGAGCAATGTCTTACGCCGCCCGATGCTGTCACCAGATGGAGCTGCTGCCAAAGCGCCGATGACGGCTCCACCGCTAAGAATGGCGACGATGAGCGATGAGTCTGCGGGACAGAGATCGATGTGGCCCTCGTCGTCTTTGCAGGATTGATTCGTGCTGAAGTGGTCTTTGAAGACGGACATGGCGAGGATGCCGTTGATGACGCTATGAGTGAGATGAGGTTAGTCGGAGCCAAAGTGTTGCCGATCAATGTCAACAAGGAGAGACCTTTGAGGCTATCTCGCGACAAGCGAACACAACGCGCAGCGCAACATTCATCAGGCGATAAAAAAGAACACAAGGGAGAATAGCGCTGTCGCATGCAGGCTGCTCACCGCGCCGCAGACTCCAACGAGACATTTAAACTGACTCACCCCAGATCATAGCCAAACAACAAACCCCCCGACGCAACAAACAGCCCAATCGTAATAGCCCAACTCGACGAACCGGCAAAGTTACCAGGCTTCTGCCAGCCCATGCCGAGCAGCATCATGTCGATACCATGGGCGAGAAACTTGGTGATCTTTGTTTTTTCAGGAGTGAAGAGAAACAGAACATGGGGAACCAATGAGGAAAATGCGGAGAAGGGGGCGCGCGAATGGTCTGGTGACGTGAGGCTAGGCTGCTATGAGCATCGCGTCGATGGGCTGAAGATGCTGGTTGGTGCGGGTGGGTTCCACTTGATGACTTTGAAAAGCTGGGGTTGGGGACCCTTGATGATGTGACGGGGATGGCGACGCGTCATTGGTTTAGGGAGAGAAGTGGGATTGAGCAAAAAGTGATGACGACTCGATGATAAGGGAGGGAAAAAATGAGGTCCTACCCGGGTTCGAACCGGGGTCTTTGGAAGACTTTGAGGGTGATCAAAATCCAACGTCATGACCACTAGACTATAGGACCGTGCCAATTAAGATCGATGATCAATTTAACTGTAATCTGAGAATATGGACCTGACGTAAGCTTGAGACAGAACTAAACCATGTAAACCATGTAAAACCTCTCCAGGGTACGGAACTAAATAGCATCCTAGTATTATTAATCCAGACTTAAAACTACACGTATGCTTAAGGCTAGTAAAATAAAGAGTAAATATTAGGTTTTTACTTTAGCTTTTTAAGTATAACTTTAAAAAGGTTAGTTATATAATTATAAAAACTGTTTAAAAAAGTAAACAGCTTTGTTCTTATAAACAAGCAAGCTAATATAGATAGAGTTCCTAAAGTTACTGTGTTATTTTCGGACTCTTAGAAAGTGAGTATATAATATTGTATTTTACATTTATCTAATGCAAGTCACGACCCGTCATCTAGAAAACATGTCTAATAAAACTTCCGATCATCAAAACTCTCCAACTTGTCGCTAATGACCTTCCTCGTCAACTCCATCAATTGCTCACCAAGCTGCTCATTCTGCGAAAGCTCATTGCCCAACTCTGGCACAGCAGGAGGACAGATATACTGTCCAGACTTGTCGGTAAGGGTCGCGGCAAATACTGAGCTAGTGGCGCCCTGGAATTGATCCTTCTTAAAAGGTTCCATGCCAATTGACATGGCGTAGCCAGCGAGAGGATACCTAACATGTGTTAGCGAGGATTAAAAAAAAGAGATTATAAACTCACGCTTCGTGGATATGCTCAACGCTCTGCCTGGTACTGACAAATCCAGGATGAGTAGCATTTACCAAGATCTTGGGGTTTCCGGCCATGGTGACATGACGGTCCAAATACCGACTATACAGAATAGCGGCCAGCTTTGATCGTCCATACTGAGGATTCGGTCCAAGATCCTGGTTCAGCTCATCAAGGCTCTCAAACTTAACATCGCTAGGTGCTCCCTGATGAGCATTAGAAGCAAGATTGACAATCCTCACAGTCCCATGCTCATCAGCCGTCTTCTTCAAAAGCTCAAGCAAATAGGAAGTCAGAAGAACATGACCGAAGTGGTTCACAGCCATGTGCTGATCAACACCATACTTTGAGAGCTGGTACGTCATGATTCCCCTTCCAGCATTATTAACAAGAATATCCAAGCGATCAGTAGATTTCTTGATCTGCTCCGCGGCTTTCTTCACTGCAGCCCAGTCGCTCAGATCGCACTGGATCCATTCTGTGCGATTAGCTTTCTCTTGGCCGAGTTCTTCAGCAACGGATTTCTTGGCGCCATTGACGACTTCTTCGGAAATGGAGAGAATGAAGAGCTTGCTTATGTTGTGGGAGAGGAGAGTGTGAGTTACGCCGTAACCGATGCCTTCGCTGCCGCCAGTGACGACGGCGACTTTGTTGGTGAGGTCGGGGGTTTCGGAGAGGGAGAATTGGTGGGTTGCGAGCTTTTCAGCTGGACCACCGAAGTTTTCGGCGATGGTGTTCTAACAAGTCAATTACTGACGATAGATAGGGAGCATGATCTAATACCTTGACGCTGTCTACGATGGAAGACATGGTGCTGATCTGAGTTCTTCTATAGAAGAAGTTGCTTTTGCTTTGATAAGCAAACGCAATTCTTGTTAAAGATGATTGGTGACTGTGGTATAATAACCCTGTAAATATTCTTTTTCCTATTGTGAGATTTAGAGTTTTCATCTGAGTTATAAATGAAAGGAAAGTGCAATATGGATTTCATGCTGTTCAGTTCTTCTCATATAGTGGCTTGGAAAGCTATGAATCACCACTCCACTGAGTCAATGACGTACGTCTTACAGCAACGATCCTCGCAGAAATGATATGCAGTGAGACAAAGGTCGTCATGAATCTGCACTAGTAATTTTATTTGTGTTTGTGCAGTAATTGAGAATAATTCCTGAATCCTGTGCTACCTTCTTCGATCCCATTGTCCGTGATTCCATAACCATCACCATGGAGGCGTTACGTAGACGAAATGGCCACAAAGCTCTTCTCTAGTTTATCAGAGAACATGTTTTCTACCGCCTTCCTCATAATATTTCCTTTTGCTGTTCGTGGCAGTGTCCCCTGGGGTACAACAAAGACCAAGCGCGGGTTGTCAATTCGCTCATGGAGATACTTTCGCGCATGAAACGGCGATATCCTGC
Source organism: Fusarium subglutinans (assembly GCF_013396075.1). Taxonomy (NCBI): domain Eukaryota; kingdom Fungi; phylum Ascomycota; class Sordariomycetes; order Hypocreales; family Nectriaceae; genus Fusarium; species Fusarium subglutinans. The sequence goes on from NW_023502166.1 coordinate 24,468, forward strand.
GCAGTATTTCTTCCTTGAACATTGCCAAATCGTCATCGCCTGTTTCTAATATATCGTCATTCTTGGGCTCGACAATAATGGCTGGACTGGGACGTCCAGATCCAATGACGGATACAGCGGAGATCAGATCAACCTTGCAGACTTGCATCGCTTCTGCCTCCAGTGATCCAGCGTCACACACCAAAGACAACTGCATCTTGATTCTGTCATCCACTCGTCCTTTGTATAAGTACTGATTCTCTCCAACGCGTTGGAAGAGGTCACCAGTATGGAACTTGCCATCCGCCTTATCTCTGAGTGATGGATGAGGACAGTCATCTGCATCTGCGGGTATGACAAGCTCAACAAGTTGTTCCGACGAAGATGAAGTTCCGCAAAGAGGAATAAATTCACAACCTGACTCTGGAAATGGAGTGAGGTGTTGAGAAGTGGCAGATGCTTGCATCGATAGCCCAATCTCTGTAGAACCGTAGGTATTGACAAGCTTAATCCCTTGTTCATGAGCCCACGCTTGATCCGACGGCTCCAGAACTTGTCCAGCATGAAGGATGTGGTGCAAACTCTGAAGTTGCTCAAGTAAGACGTTGTTGGTGCGTGCTTCCCGGATGAAGACAGAAAGAAGAGCTGGGAAGATGTTGAAGGCCGTTAATCTACCGTGGGTAATCATACTCTGCAACTCAGAAGTAGGATAGGGAATACTCTTGGGCATAATCAAACAGCCTGCGTTAGCTAGTGCTTCTGTAAGATTGATGGTGTTGCCTACATGGGCATGAGAACCCCTGTAACGGATCAGCTTTGGAACACGAGACGCTGCGAGAGAACTGACATGAGGCAGTACACAGGCTGCGGTCCGGTGCGAGTATATGGCTTGTTCTTACGAATCAAGCAGTCCATCCATTTTACAGTAGCTGGAACCAGTTTGGGAATTCCTGAAGTTGAGCCTGAGGTGTGAAATATGGCCGAGACTTTATCGCCGTTTAAAGCAGTAGTCGCTTTTTCAAGCTCAACATTGTGCGGCGCAGCTTTTTCTTGGTCCCTTTCGCTGAGAAATGTTGGAAGCGGGCAGTCTTTTACCAAAGATTCACAGCCAGCATCATGGATCAATGCAGCAGCGTTGCTCTTGCCCAGGAGTTCATAGACTACCGATGGGTTCGTCATGCGAAGTGAGAAAAGTTGCGGGATGAAGCCGGCTCTTTGAAGAGACAGATAGTGTAAGAGATCCTGGTATGACCATCCTCTCATCCTGCCAGATGTCAGATAGGCGTGGCTGCGGAGACAAATGACCTACCAAATTCCCACTACGGCACCTTTCGCAATGCCAGCCTGTGATAAAACATACAACCACGCTTTCGCCGCATTTTCAACATCATTACAGTATTCAGCATATGTGATAGTCTTGTAGTCAGTAGGCGATTCTGGCAACAGATATCTCACTGCCGCAGCATCCCCATGAGACTTGGCGAGCGTTTCGATGATAGTAAGAGGTGTATGAAAAGTTCTCATCTTGGCTAGTGCTTAACAAGACGTACTCGCCAAGACCAAAGTCAAGAATCTGTTCAATTTATACATCTTTGCGTAGGATCCTCCTACTAGGGTAGTCTCACTCAGCGCCAGCCCAGAGAGGACATAACAAGATGAGTAAGAAATTAGACCAAGAAACGGGATCCGAAAATGAGGAGAAGTAACGGTTACACAGCATCTCAAGTTTTACAAATTCGATCAGCCAGTTATTTCTATGTTCTGTTATAAATAGTCGCCGATTACTAAAGCTTATTGTAACTCATGGCTGCGGCGTGGCGGCGTGGTATAAGCTTACCCTGCCATGCTTATCTGCAAAGGTACAGGCATTCAGAGGACCGCCTAACCACATGATCTTTAGCTAATGGTTGTAAGCATCTACATTAGGGTGCAAGATTCACGGCTATAAATGGAACATAATGACCGTACAGCCCTGCACAAGGAAGCGTGGTTGGATGGATCTCTTTAGTAGTACTGGATGTATTGTATTATAGAGCAGTATGACATTTATTTGTAATCGTGGATGGCGGTACCGGCTTAACCTAATTTCACACCTGTCGCAGATGTTGATGGCTTTGCGGAGTGGTGATCTTGGTTGGTACAGTGACCAGCGAAGTAACATCTACTCGACGGCCCCGAATACTAGCACAGTCCAATCAAGCAGACGATACATCCAAATGCGGGGATGCATGCATGCCTGCTTCGATCTGAGCTAGGTGATAACTACCAACAACGACGATCTTTTTATGCCAAGTATAATTCTTCAGTGACACTGCTGTGGTGCCCCTAAACCATCTTGTCTTGGACTAGCTTGCCCGTTTCTCTCACGATATGGACACTGAACCCCAAGGAATGGGACAGCCAGAGTATAATCAGTAGATGTTCCTCAATTCCTGCAACGGCTGTCGAGCTCGCAAGGTTAGATGCATCAGTTCGTCATCCAGCAGCCTCAGCTTAGGCCCTACTCATCGTCACCGTTACATAGTAACTCGAGCCGGATACAATATGCATCAACTGTTGTGTAAGTGGAGCTTCTTCGCCTTTGCCAAGATGCCATCTGACCCTACTCGTACCTAGCAGAGGAGACCGGAAGATTGCCGCTTTTCCTCGCACCGAAGTTCGTAAACCTGGTTGGCCAAAAGGTCACATACGTCGGCAGTCTACGGATCATGGCACAGCTGACCCCGTCACGCCTCTGTCACAGGCGCCCTATTCCCCCGGTGCACGATCATAGCTTGACAATTTTACGACGTCATCTCCGCGTATATCCGTGATTGGGAATTCCGACGCCGGAGCCCCAGTAGAGCCTTCAGCTGCCAAACACTGCACGTTACGAATCAAGTATCTTCTCCTTCCCAGCGGACGACCTAAGGTAGTGATCATGGTAAAATAATCTTTCCCATCTTGCTCCACCTACTAATTTAACGGCCCTTTAGACCAATGAAGAAGATGGTGAGTGACCCGAGTATACTAAGATTCCCCTTTACATGCCTTTTGGTCTCTTCCCTTTACAATGCCCTATGGCTTACAGCAAGATTTATTAGTTATTTTAAAAGCTTATATTAGGAAAAATGACACTTTATTATTACTTATCATCTGTTTTTATAGCCTAATGCTTAACCTCAGGCCGCAGTTAGGGCCATAGATGGTCATACTGTCAACAATAAGCTCAACGTGCCCAACGCACTTATCAAGACCATACTGGACCAAACAATTGGCGCAGCTGTCAACGCCTTTCTATTATGTTTCTTTGTATGTATTGGAAGTTAGTAGTGGTTCCTTCAGTTAGTTCAGGGTATAAGATTGATTATGCGAGCATTGACTAGTTATTCATTATCAACACATCGTACAAGGACTTTTTCCTTCACCTAGTGGCGGGTTGGAAGCTGTGGCCGGCCCTTAGGTTTATCAGCTTCACGTTTCTTAGAACTGTTAAGGGCAGAATCCTGTTCGTCGCCTTGGCGAGTATCGTATGAGGAATTCATCTTAGCTAGGTTGGAGCAGATTAGTCTAAGCTAAATACATGGCCAAGGAGGAGACAACTACGATAAACGCAGCAGTAAAGGATAGTTAAATTTAAGATTGGGCTAAATCACATGCAAAGCATGCAGAAACCGGGCAGTGTATGCAAACGCCCGTTGACATAGCCATTATGTACAGCAGGGTATCGTAGCTCACCCTGGCGACAGGGGGTTGGGAATACACCGTCCAGTCCATATCTTTATACTCGTAAATACAATAAGTGAAAATAGAAAAACCTTAATCAAATCTTACAGATCTTGCAGACTTTCTCCGTCTCGGTTGTCCAGGCGGATCGGGCACTGGGTACGGCGGCACAGGCGCTCGAGCGGGTTCTTCATCTTCTTCATCTTCCGTCTGGACATACGCAAACCGACCAGGTCTGACCTTCTGTTGATCGCCTTCTACAATCTTCCTCTCCGGTGGCCGAGCATCACTCCTTTGGATAACCGATGTTTGTAGCCTTCTCCTATCCTGAGATGCAACACTCTGTGTTGAGCTGACTCTTGTACGTGCAGGACGTCGAGGGTCTTCGTACATCTCGTCGTCGGCATCTAGCCTGGATGGAACCTGTCGGGTACGTCCTTGGTTCGATGACTGTGGATCTTGTGGTGGTCTGATGATGGATGGAAGATTCTGACGACGACGTGGCGCTGCTCGAATTACAGTAGGCGATGATGGTGTTTGTACTGAGGAGCCTGAGGCAATAGATGGCTGACCTCTCAAGACCAAGGGTTGTGGCCTGCTTTCGTAGGCATCGCGAAGTCGCTGCGGTGCTGGCTCATACTCCAATCCGTCCTCAAGCTGAAGATACTCCAGGATAGTATCGAGTTTTGACCGTATCTCCTGTGCGTCCTGCTGACTGACCAGCGCCATCTCTCCATCATGTTCCCTTGCCCTGCCCTGAAGAAGATCCATCATTGTTTGCCTCGACGAGAGCCCTAATGAGTCTTGATATTCCGGTCTTTGTCTATCTTCGAGCAGCCGGTAGATGATACTTGTGAGTTGACGAGACCTTTCCCTTTCTATGTTCAGGGATCTCGTGTCATCACTGGTATACTGGCTTGTGACTGATGGGCTTCGCCGTGGACGGCCTTGGATCCTCCCTGGGTCGGATTGTATGTCGGCTTGGTACACCTGACGTTGGAGGTTTCTGAGTTCAGCCATGATGTCTTGCATAGTTATACCTTCTTCTGACGATGATCTCTCCATTGTGGGTATAGACGGTCGCTTCTGGCGAGGCCTCTGGTATGCCACATCCCTTCGAAGGCTACTCAGGTTAGGCTCGGTCTGTGGTTTCGGTTGTCGCAAGGGTTTCGGCCGAACTGGAACTCTTTTCGGCTCCCGCACTGGGTACTCAGGATACGGTGGGATCTCCTCCTCATACCCGTAAGAATCGGAGGGAGCGTATCCAGGGTCAGAGTATACGGACGGTGGCACATCGTATCCAGGTGGGGTGAAGTACTGGGGATCTCGGACAGTTACTCGTGGGGTAGAGAAATATCCTCCGCCTCCAGGATATGTATAAGGGCTGGTATAGCCAGCTGGCGGCGGGACATTTGGTGATGGGTAATAAGACGCGTTTGTATTTGCTGGATATGCACCCGGCGGCGGAGGAAGATATGTGCTGGGATCGATGCCGTAGCGCATCGCCTGCCTCATTACCGGATCGCCAGGCGCCTGCGAAGGGAAGTCGTTGGTATGTGTTCGATAATGTGTAGGCTTTTTATGCCGAAGTTTATGTCCACGGTTTGATGTTTTGGGTTGCTTGGCTTCTTTCTTGCTTGGTGACGCGCTCTTAGCTTCCTCCTCGTCATGTGGTGTCTCTTCTGGGGGGTGACCCTCTGCGTCATCTGATGGCGGGGGTGTCGACATGGTGACTAGGCCAATCACGTCAAAGACAAACAAAGATGAGAGAAAGATCCAGTGAATATCTCACAATAAATAAGAACCGTTCGAGATTGAGTATTAAATCGAGGATCCGCGAGCTTATCTTGATCTGGGCCCCGAATCCACAAGTTAAAACCTGATGAGGCTCTGCTTAGGTTGCCTCGTTTTCGTTAGGTCGCAAATGACTGACGTGGACGAAGAATGCCTTGCGAGGGAAATGCATCTGCTATTGGGCTGTTCACTCCCGCTGTCAATAATGTATCTTCATTGCCCGTGTTGCGTTCCGCTGCAGAAGTACAACGTTGAGCGACGCATTCTCCAACAACATCATTGGTGGCGTGATATCTTTGTTGGACACTAGAACCGGAAACGGGCGGGTTGGGTGCAACCGAAATGCGAGCGTGATCATGTGCATGACTTGGTCAGGTTACAGTGAGGGATAAAGTCTGCCGATGTCTGGGGTTGACTAAGAAGCTTGAAATGCTATGCTAGGTTTCGATGAATGAGGGAATCGAATGCTCCAGAGACAAGAAGAAACCAGAGGTTCTTCAAGGACTGCTGGGAAATAGTGAACATGTTTGGGTAAAAAACTGCCGTGAACCCCGGATTGAGGCCATCAGGATGTCGAAATGGGCAGATGCTGACCACCTTTTCTGCACGTCGCACTTTGTATCGCCAATCACGCGGCTCCATCCGCTGCATGTGCATGTCCCGTTCTGCGGCCAGACTAATTCGACTGGCCGAGTCAGAGCGGATTGACGTTGTTCAGCACGCAGAGATAAGAGGAGTAACATTAATCCCTTCCCGATGCAACCAACAAGTACAGTATATATCTACCAAGCTTTCTGTGCTGACTTGAGTTATCAGCCATAAGGCTCACCAGCGAGTAAACTCCATACCCCCCAAAACGCCATCAATAACCATCGGAGAAGGTCCAAGTATGTTTCCCAACAACTTTTCTCCCGGCGTTAGCTTCTTGTCTAACTCCTCCCAGGTCGTGGCCGCAAGATTTGCGTAGTCATTCTTATCGCCGTTGCCATCATTACCAACTAGATCAACCCGAAACGTCAGATCATGAAAGTTGTAAGTCTTTTCTTGGTTGAATCCATCGAGGACCTTGATCTTCTCAATTATCGGATCCGTTGTCAAGGCAGGCGACATGAGTACTGCCATATAATCTGATGACATGCTTTCGAACCGTGGGAAGGGAACCTTCAAGCATAACTTATCGCTCTTGATATCAGACGGCCGAGTCAAGTTGCGTCGACCATACGAATCATCAACAAAGTCGCGGAAACCGCTTGTTTGATCGGAGAATGACCAGGTAAGTCTGAAGGAGTCGCCGAATTTGTAACGATCGCCTTTCATTCTGGATATTCCGGAAGTTTCGGCGGGTTCCAGTCTCCAGTAGCAGGGTTCGTCTGTGCTGCTGATGGACGGAAGATACACTCCTTGCGCATTACGGTATACCGTTAAGGCTAGATCAGCCTTCGGCAATGCAGCTGATTTGATGCATAGTAGCGTATCAGGGCCGATCTGAGCACGAATTAGTCTGACTCAGCAGTCACACATAGAAAGGGCATGGATCTTAGATTTTGCTTACGCTATGCCCTCTAGCGATCTCTAACCGCCATACTACATGACTGAATGCATTATCTGTTTTGGTCCCTGAAGAGGTCAGCCGGTTCTCAACACAAGACGGCGCTGCATTTACCAAGCTCTGCTCCGGACGGAAACATCAAGATTGGTGTTTGAGTCCTATAGGTTCAGAATATTAGGCATTGGAAGTTATAGTAGATTCATGCAGACGGACCTGTTTGGCTCAAATAGTGGAGTAGTAGAAGCACCAGGGTTCTGAGCCGTAATCTTGGTCATGTCGCCAATAAGCCCGAATGGTCCGTTCCGGAATGCTTCCTTCGGGGGTTGATCTGGGACTCTAAGATTCGTGCGAACTGGTGTTACCGACTCGTTTGGGCGATGTCCAAGATAAGCCGGTATCTATACCAGGATTAGTAAGTGACTGCATCTGGTCAGTAAGTATAGCATACCTTCTTCTGAGATATGACGCCAAAACTCTCGTTCTGGCTGGCAACCTTGAACCGGACATGCAGCATCCTCGATTCGGGAATGACCATGTATTCACTGAGCTTAGGTGCCGCAGCAAAGAACCAGGACCTAGTTTCGCGATATCCGGTCATCTTTGAGATAGCGTCAACAATCGGTGTCAGTTCAGTCTGCTCAATGATACGCCAGTTGTTGAAGTTTGCGACAGAGCCACTCCAGGCCGGTGGGCTGCCAACCAACAATTAGTAAGCTCGCATTCCCAAGACAGTCCTCAACTCACTCTGCTGCGAGGATGGAGTTTCCGCCAGTAGCCTCAAATCCCATACTCTCGTTCGCTTTCGCACTTCTGCTGTGACTTTCTCCACCGTCTTGGCTCTCCTTGGACCCTTTGACGTTTCCTTTGGCCCCGAATGGCTACAATCACACATGATTAGCTCGACAGTAGAAATTCAGATGTGAGACCTACAGTGGAAACAGCAACTCCCAGTTGTGCTTTGAAGGACTGCTTATCTTTGCTCTGCTGGACAGCTTCATCACTCTCAACAACCTTGGTCGTCTGGAGGCAGCCTCCAAGAGTGACTGAATGACAGAAAAGGTGTCCAAAGGTACTATAAAGCTCTCGGAGAGCGTTAATCTGCTATCTTTTAGTATCAATCCTTGGCGTGATCTTACTACTTACGTTCTTGGTCTGCTTGATACCGTCAAGAGCTGCACGAAGCTCCTCAGTTGGCTCTAGATCTTCTGGTCTCAGGAAGACATCAACGCGAGGGAACATGTAGCTTCCAAACATTCGTTTTGCATAACCCTTTTGGGTCTTCGTTCCACCAGAAGTGTTTTCTTGGGCAGCGCCGCCTGTGACACCTACTGAGTAGCCACTCCAGCCTCCAGAACTGGAGACTCATTTCAGCAAGAGTTGCACACAATTCACAATGCGTCTGAGAGTGACTTACGCAGAAGCTTCCACCGAAGACGCACTGAAATGATTTCTGGCCATTGATTCCTGGAACTCGTTGCTGACCATCGTTATCTCGATTCTAGATCTGTCATTGATTGCATATGATGGAATTGCCCCGAGCTTTGTTGGAATGGGCGCCTCCACATCTTCTGCGGTGAGTGGCTTGTCTATGTCGACAGCTGCTTCAGAATTCTCTGTGATTGTTGGTTTCTCGGTTTTGACGGCTCCCTCAGTTTCTTGTCCTTCAGCCGAGGCGTCTCCCGAAGTATCCGGGGACTTGTCAGTGCCGGGTGTTGATGCTACAGATGTCTCGGTTGAGGTTTCTGGAGATATCACTGGCTGTTGAATAGCAGGAGCAGGAAAGGCTATCGGTCTCGGTGGCAGCTTGTTTCTAAGTCGGAAGGCCGGGGTGGTGGCTCGCACAATCCTTTTTGTCCCCTTATCGACTTTCCAGCCATATAATAGGCAACAGTTCCTTAGCACCGAGTCCCAATCGGCTTCGTCCATTTGACTCGTGTATCTTTACCTCGATTAGCATAGCGTAAGTATCTGTGATAATAACTGCTTACTTGAGTGGGGATGCCTCGCGTGCAGCGATGTCAGAAGCACGTAGATTTTCCTGGACCTGCAGAGCTGTCGTATCGGCATGCATCTCCTCTGCCGATCTGTCTTTGAAGCTGAGGTCAGGCTTCATTTGTTCCATAGCCTGCAAGACATCTTGGCTAGCACCATGGAATTTAGAAGCAGCGGCAGAGACCTTTGCATCACTACTTCGATAGCGTATTAGTATAGCTGGTGTGCCGTCAGATGGGTCAACCTTTGCATTCTATCCCATGATGAGCATATTAAATCAGACTAAATCAAGGAAATGGCGGCCATCCGTCACTTACATCCAGAGCGAGGTACTTCTGCAAGGTCAATTCATCTCCAGCTGCTGTGCCATCGAGAGAACAGAACGTGTGCATTTTTGGATCTGCGGACCTGATTAACAGTTAGCTAAAGACTCAGTCTTCCCATGCTCCATATTTAAAGTCATCTCACATCTTCCCGATCAGGCGTCGCAACTCTCCCAAGAGCATTGTTGATGGATCCTTGCCTTTGAAAGCCGATGCATGAAGCGATCCGACATTTTTAGCATTTTCAGGGTTATCCCCAACTTGAATAAACTTCATGATAAATGAATCCTTCAGAGCAGCGCTTTGGCTAGAAGCAGGTTCAGAGGTTGGGGCGATCAAAACAGTAGGGATTTTGGCTTCGCGCATGGCACTACTACGCATCATCTTCTTGTATGTCTCGAGGGTGACATCTTCAGGAACGAGGGAATAATCGTCGGCGCAAAACTTGAACGTCTGTTCACTGCTCAGAGCTTCGTTTATCTTGGTTCTTATTTCAGCCAGCGTGATACGGGACTGGAATGTTGAAGCCTCGCTATTTTCTGATTAGCTCAGGTCTTGACTTGTCACTGGAAAAACCAACTCTGCGAATTTGAGAGTCGTTACAGCCATGCGGCCGATAGCAACAGACGTATCGCCGTCTTGACCCTGTTTGGGTGCTGTGGTGAGACTGTACACTTTGACGAATACATCTTCCTTTGCTTCTTTTGGCGGCTCTGCAGACATTATGATTTGATCAAAGATTCGCGTGTCGGAATTGATGGGACTCTGGATTTGTAAACAAATAAGATAAAATGGGTGCTGGTAGGCAAAGTCTTGGGCAAAGATATACAGTGTATGAGAGCGCTGTGTGAAGTCTCAGTAACTCAAACAACAGACGATCTCGCAAAGAACGATAGGGACACAAGAATAACTCGCCCTCAAGATGAACGCGAATCAGCTGAATGATTGGGCATTGTCCTTCATAAAACTAACCTTTATCAGTTGTTTTGGCAGGCCGAATGGTGCTAGACCATGCATATACGCGCTGTAGCACAGCGGGTCATCCCCACCAGAAAGGTCTAGGCCACGCACTATTGATACACTATTGATGCATCTCCAGGGATTACCATCACGGGCATCCCACTTCGGTCCATAGCGGAACGAACATGCGTAAACATCTCGGAATCTTTTACTCGCTCTACAACGAAGTTCATTCCCTGGTCTTCTCCAGAACTTGCAACTTCAATCGCACTCAAGTTCACTATTCACCACCGATAGATCATTGCTAATCATGGGCTACGTTCTTCTCGCCCCATACAATGACTCCATGCACTTGGGTCAAGGATTCAATTCCTTTCTGCAGCGGCCCTGCATAGATGGGGCTGTGAAGCTCACTCAAGCCGACCTTCAGACCCAAGCTGCACGCGCAGGAGGTCCTTCGAATGTCTCGCAGGTTGTCTCATACAGTTCACGTTTCGTCGAGAAGATCTCAGATGTTGTCAGGAGCATGAATATCAGTGCAGCTTCATCCATCAAATTAGGAACTATCGAGGTCTCTGGAAACTCCCTCAGTATCGACGAGGCAAAATTTGCAGGCAGTGATATGAACGCTGTAATCTCCGTCAAAGTTATCAATCGTAAGGCTTGTTATATCTCCGAGTGAGGTGCCTTTGGCAGGTAGCTAACTTTCCCACAGAGATTACAACCGCTGTTCAAAACCCTACTTTGTCAGTAACTTCTAGGATTGTCAATAGGCTTCTGCTAACCAAAATACCAGCCTGCCGTTGGAGAAGTCCAAGAATCCGTCGGACCCGCCTCAAAAGATGACGAGTGAAAGATTCTTCAAAATCTATGGCGATAGCTATATATCAGGTATCTCAAGACAAATCTATTTTGTTCGAGCATGTTAATAACGAGCAATATAGGTTTCATGGAAGGCGGTGATCTACATGGAATCGTGTCTATGAAAGTCCTTGACGCTTCTAAGAAGAGCAACGTTGAGACAGCGTGAGCCTCATGCAGGAGTATGCATGGTGTCCGTACTAACATGAAATAGGCTGAAAGGTGCCATGAATGGATCTGCTGGGGAGTTCACGCTTAGCGAAGGAACCGCCACCTCTACGATCGAAGCAGCAGTCCAAGAGACAGAATCCACGATAACCGTTAACTGGTCTGGAGGAGGCCAAATCAAGAGTGACGACGCCGAATGGACTCTTGACTCCCTAATTCGTGCTGCCTCCGCTTTCCCGGGCCGTGTTGCAGCCTGTCCCCAGAAAACATACGCAATTTTGACCCCCTACAATCGCAATCGCAGCTTTGTCAAGTGGGCAGAGGAGAACAACATCACGGTGCCTGACTTTTCTCCCGTTCAACAGTATACGCATGATCTACTTGACAGTTTCATGGAGTTTAAGAGTAACCTGGGTCGCATACAGGCTGTGATCGCTAACCCTTTGGCATATGGGCCAAGTCGTTTCAATAACCCTGTCAACATTAACATCGAAGCACTCGTGACTGAGCGTCAGGCAATCAAGAAAGAGATGGCTAAGATTGTCGGCATCATTGACAAACTGTTAGTTACGCCCTATCCTACTACGTTTACTGACCAGGTCGCACGACTAACATCTTTTCCTGCAGAAACAGCAACCCGTCGGAGCTTATCACTGAAGAGGTGCAATCTCCTGAAGTATGGGCTTTTAGACTCCCAGTTCTTATAGAATCCACAGTTGTGGACACTGGACTTTCTGCATCACAAACAGCTCGCATTGTCAATGGGTTCTGTGATAACGATCCAACGCAAGACACGATTGAGCCTCCTGCCATGGGTGACCTTGAAAATGAGATGAAAGACAGCGTCAAGAACGTGCAGGACAAGGTACAGGAAAAGGAAAAGGAGATAAAAAAGGAGGCACCAGCCGCCGACATATGCTCAGACAGCATCAAGGAACATCTCATCGAGCAGGAACTAGCCTTTGTGGATGACGAAGACAACAAGAGGAAATACTCGCAATACCGCTTTGATCGCTCGGTAGGCAAGCCAACTGGAGGTTTTTTCGTCGATGCTATAGTTCTTGAGAAGGCAATGTTCCCTGTCTCATGGCCGGAAAGCATTGAGATACGTCTACGGGTGTGGGGCAATGGCAAAGTGAAGCTGGTGCGGACGATGTACCAGCAAACACATCAGACACATGGCACAAATAGCGGAGAGACACAGACTAGCATGATCTTGGATCTAGAGGAGGGGGAAGTTGTCAATCTCGTAAAGCTGGGCAAGGGGAATGCTCATGGAGGTATGACTGGTGTCGGATTTGTTGAACTGCAGACTTCGAAGAGTAGGAAGGCAAGTGTTGGCTCCGAAGAGCTTTGTGATGAGGTGATTGAATGTGCGCCATATGACGGCTGCACGGGGCTCAAAGGTTTCTGGGGTGGCAAGGGGGATCTCATTGATAGACTGGGTCCGATTTGGGGCAAGTAGAATATCCGAGATATGTAGCTGTAGTGTAAAGCGTGACGTGGAGCCTTGATCCATCTGAACAACAATATTGAGTCTAGTCTACAAGAGCATTAGCCAGAATGTACATAACATCAAACTGAATTACCTCGGCCAAACCGCTCAATCCTGAACAAGGTGCATAAGCTTTGGGTCTAGACCCTTTTTCAGCCGTGACACGAAGTCGCCGGCTCTTGAACAAGTTAGTGCAGGTCAGCCGCACTGAGCGTTTGCGGTTAGCTAGACTGACTTGTCAGATACGGGCCAGTCCTCCACTAATGCGGGTCCGAATCCTTGTTGGCTTTTGCGACTATTGATTTTATGCTCAGACAGGACATTTATCTTACGAGCTGGGCAGGCCTGGGCTCGCTGGAGCACCCGTTACTCTCAAAGTCCTTCGGCTCTCTTGACGAGACATCGATCTCGTGTCAATATACACACGCCACCATGGAATGGATTGTTGAGAATTTCCAGGTCCCTGTACCTCTCGGGGACTGCTCAATCCACGTCCTTATCAAGAACCGAAAGTCCGTAGAATATGCCTTCATTATGGATGGCGGCGTTGACTCTGGCGAATATTCTGCTTCTGAAGCTATACTCCTGGCGCTAGGTTACGTGAATAAATATCTTGGGACCCATTACAGCATTACAAAGAATATCCAGTTCAACTTGTGGGTGGTGACTCATTGGGATGCCGATCATTTTCGTGGCATGATGGAACTGATTGGGGAATTCACCGAAAAACCAAAGAAGCAGAAAAAGACAACGAAAACGAAAAAGAAAAATAAGGGAGGGATTGAAGAGGAAAAGGAGGAGGTGGTGGTGGCCCTCCCAAAGCCAACGGCGCGGATGGCTGAAATCTTTGTCAAGGATCCAAAGTTGTATTGTGGGCGGTTGGAAGAGCCGTTCACTTCGCAAGTCGTAAGTGATATATATACCACCAGGCGTTGAAGTACAATATCGAATTCCGGCTGATTAGAAATTCTACGAAACAGACCAAACTCGGCTTTAAGTTGACAGGGGGCGCGTCAGCACTCGGGCTTGATATGCTCTCAGGGGTCAAGATCTTTAATACCGATGGAAAGCTTGAACCGTCTGTGCTGGATAAAAGACGTCCACGTTTCTGCATCATAGGTGCAGATGGCTCCGGCATTTCAGTACCAAAATTTCAGCAGGGTGTCAACAGAAATCAGTCGTCGATCCTAGCTGTGCTATTCTGGCCTGAGAATGACGGACAATGCTGCTTCTACGCTGGTGGAGACGGTTTCCCAGAACTGGAAAGAAAGGTAATCAACGAGTTCCTCAAGAAAAGCTCTATTGTCAAGTTAGGCAATGGACTTGATCTGATGAAGCTTGATCATCACGGTTCTTCGCAAGAGAATATCTATGGCGGTGACCTTCGGGACGTAAAGTCAGCGCAAGCTATGAAGCTGGCCAACATGCCAGTCGGGATTTTTAAGGCCAAAAACTTCCTGGTTACACCAGGGAATCTACATGGACATCCAAGTGAGTCAAGGACCATACTGTTTTCACACATTTTGGAATTAATTCTGATGATTAAACACAGCCTATGACGTCGTCTGGTGCCTTGTTAATCTTCTCCGCTCAGCGACTGGGGTGGCGGAGGATGGGAGACCAAACGGTAGAGTTTGGACCACGCGGTCTCCGTATTGGGCGACCAAGAAGGCTCTAACAACTAAAGACCTCAGTGCGTACCACAACAAGGATTTGCAAGAGATCCACGAGAAAGACCTCCAGGCGTATAATGATTATGCAAAGAAGGAGTTGGACATCGGGATGCTTCTAGCCGCTGAAGCTCAACTTAGTCAGAAACATTTGGATCGAGCGAATGCCCTCAAAACTTGGAAGAAAAAGATACTTCAGCAAGCTGCTATCTTAGTAGGTTTTCGAACATGCCTCGTGGATCATTGACATAGTCATGACACTGTCCCCAGCTTTTTCAGTATACTAAGAACGGTGCTTGTACAGGATAATAACAACCCGACCAACTACCAGGTGGACAAGAAAGTGGCGGCTGAACTGCAGGAGATGGTAAGTGCTGATGCCTCAGAGAGGTTAGGGTGCTGACGTTATTTCCCTTGAGTTGGACAATATCGAGAGGACCATGCCATCATCTGATGAAGAGGAAGACCCCAAATCCATTAATGCCATTCAAGAAGAAAAGAAACCCAAAAGGAAAAAAGACAGTGGTAAAGAAGAAGAAGAAATCACGACAAGCACACAGATCGACTACACCGATACAATACACGATGATGTTATGAACATCCGTTTTGGAGCACATGAGATGTGGAGTCACATCTGCAACCAGGGTGTTGTGCCTGCACACATTGATCCATTCTTTATCGTCCACTTCCGTTGGGTCAACGCAGTTTTCGAGCAAGTCGAGTACCTGGGCAGGGATGGCAGTCCCAAAGTCTACGAGCCTGAGCCTAGCGTCCCGCTTCGCCAATCGCTGAGACAGCTGGCCAAGAAAAAGGCTCAAGAGCAGAAGAGTACAGGTCCTCCCCTTACAGAATCCAAAGCTTACAAGATGGAAGAGGAATTGTTGGTGATTCCTCTCACGAAGCAGGATGGCTTGTTTTACGTGGATGAAGAAAGCAGCTCCTTCCATGACAGTAACAACCAGGAAAAAGGTCCGGGCAGTGGTATCAACCTTTCGATGTCTGACATTTCTGTTCCAATGGGCGAATATAAAATTCAGGCATTGGAGGACTATAAAGTATTCACTAATATTAGCGAAAGCAGTGGTCAAGCTATAGACAAAATGAAGGGTATAAGCTCGAAGGGCTCCTATCCCCTGCAGTTGGGAAACTCTACCTTCAAAACCGACTTCTGGACGGTGGCTTCTTTTGCTACCGGCACAGACAAAATGCTTCCATCTGATGGGAATACTATGACAAACATCGGTTCAACTTTCAAGACGGAGGCGCAATTTGAGAAATCGGCTGCAACGGAATCTACCTTCATAAGAGGATTGAAAGCCTTCCCTGGTTCTGGGCTTCAATTTGAGGAGGACGAAGACGAAGACGAAGAAGCCGAAAGTTCCATGGAAGAGGAAGTGGATGAAGACTATGTTTCCGATGCTTCTTGGGAAGATGAGGATGGCGAGGTTGACAAAGTCCTCAAAGAACTGGAAACCCTTCAAAAGGATTATAAAGGAGCCTTTGAAAAGAGCAAGTCCCCTCGTACTAAGGGGAAGCGACAACAAAGAACACTGGATAGGATGGCAAATGGAGTCTCTAGGATGAAAGAAATCAGAAAAGAAGCAGAGAAGAAAGTAGCAGCCATTGATCCTGCAATGTTCTTTGGAGACGTCGACGAAACCTCTCAAGCGATGATGGAGAAGCTTCTTGTGATGGCTATTACTTACATACCGCCTACTGAAGAGAAGAACCAGGGCAGTGGCGAAGAGGATGAAGGGAATTCGGGGGAGGAACAGACAACTAAAATGACGAAGAACCGAAAAGAGAAAGCTAAGATGAAGATTGAAGAGGAGAAAAAGGATGATGTGGAAGACGATTCAAATTTAGGGAAGAGGCAATGGAAAAGTGGGAAAGGCAAGGAAACTGATAATTCTAAGACTAGTAAAGGCAAGAAAACTAATAAGTCTAAGAGTGGGAACGCCAATGACAGGAAGAAGATTCATGTCTAAGTTGTTAGCTAGATGTGTTATTTGCAGTTGAGGCTCGTGGCTGGGAGCTTAAAGCAGCAGACAGAACTTAGATTCATGGAACAGATACGTAGTGTCTGAGCAATGCCGCCCATAGCTTATACCTCTTCTTACCCTGAACACAAACGTACAGTAATGCTAACTTATCTTAATCCCTATAGCTTATGCTCACCCTTACATAGATATTCCTCGTACTCTAGGTCCGGCTGGCCCTCCCAGTACAATGTCTCTGGATCACTTGAGTTTTCAAAAGTATATTTTGCACTTGCATCAGAAATAAGAACCTTTGGGATACCATTAGCTGCTGCAACAGCCTCAGCAAGTAACTGGCATTGACTGGCTCGCTCCATAAGGGTCATAAGAAAGCAGGCCTCATCGACTGTTGTGCCAGTCTTAAGGAGACCATGATTTTGAAGGATCAAAGTCTTGCCCTTAGTTCCTACATTATAGTTAGTACCAACCTGAGTAAAGAATAGAGAACCTCCAGACATACCTAAAGCAGCACCGATCGGAACGCCTTGGTAGTCAACAAGGATCATATCGCTGGCTCTCAACATGCCAAAATGCACTGCCAAGGGCTTCTATGGTTCATCGACACCTGCTCTTACTGTACCCATGCATCAAACCTTGGCACTTACTGTCTAGAATGTGTGTGTATTCTCAGGGTCTCGAACGGAAATATGGCCAGCCATACCGTCTGTGTAACCTAATCTTGCGAACACACGAAAAGCAAGCGCCATCTGCTCCAGCTGCCATTGCCTTTTCAAAGCGAAGGTGGGGTGTTTGGGGATACCGGGGAGACAGGCGCCTTGTGAAATCGATTGTAAGGGCGTCTTTTTAACCTCTTGAGGTTGTTCGTTAACTTGCGCCGAAGGAGGCATGATGAATGATATGAGCAGCAACGGTAGTCAATGATGTGGTTCTGTACTTTCAAGAAAGGGAAGAACCTTCGGGTATTTGCTGAAATATCGAGATGTTCAGGGCTACATGGCAGCCTGTTTATACCATGTTCTTGTTCGACCCTTGTATATTCATATCTTTGCAATTGCTGTCTGTGTAGCTAGATGTGTTATTTGCAGTTGAGGCTCGTGGCTGAGAGCTTAAATCAGCGGACAGAACTTAGACTACGGCTTGTTAAAACTATATGGTCAGAATATGACGGGGCACAATCGGCCACATCAGGGAAGCATTGGTTTAGAATTTCGACCCAGATAGTGTTAGATTTGCCTTTGTATGCCCGGCATACATTATCAACGCGAAATAACAGCAAAAGGTGTACCACTCAGGTTCATTCCACGTTTTTAGAAATATTATTCCTTAGATTTGCTATGTAACAGAGGAGGAGAAAGCGTTACTGTTGTTAGAAATACTTAAGTATATTTCTATAAAGATAGCTAACTAAACTCTTATTGTATCCATTCTAGATGTCAATATATGTCGGATCTGTTATCTATGCTAATAGTCACAAGCGCAGAAGGACATTAAGAATTAACGGCCTTGTGATGAGCCGATGATAATGGTTATGTAAACACTCCGACGTTTAGATAACCAGATCACAGAGTGCATTATTAATTCAACGTCGCATATCGTAATTCAAGGCCTTTCTCGCTTCACTTCGAGGCGCTATCGAGACTACTTTCGGTTAGATGTTTTGTCACGCATAACGTTATTGCCAAGCTAATGCGAACGGAATTTCCGGTTGTCAACGTTTATGGTCTCACCTTCATGGGGAGCAAAATGATTGGTTGAGGTTGACCCATCAAGCAACGTTATGCAAGAGTATTTAACGACGATTCAAGAACGCAAGCTTTTTGGTGTATTAACTTCACTTACACGCTTTCCTGAAAGCGGCTACCAATATGTCTCGTTCAAACAAAGCTATCTATATGCTTGCACATGGCAAACATGAAATTCGCGCTATCGAAGAGCCATATCTCCCGCAAAAGGCACAGTCTTTCGTAGAAGTGCAATACTCAGCCATCAACCCAGCTGATACTCGCCACTCATACATGAACATGTCAGAGTACGTCGCTGGCTACGAATACACCGGCACCGTTCGACAAGTTGGGCCCGAATCTCCCTTCAAAATCGGCCAAGAAATCTTTGGGCAATCGCTGCCGTATGACCACCGACCTAATTACCTCGGTGCGCATCAGAGCTTCCTCTTAGCGGAACCTCTCATGGCCTTTGAGAGGCCTGCGCATCTTGATCCTATCACCGCTGTAACGCTTGTCGTTGGCAGTGCAACTACCTTTGATGCTCTGTTCAATGTGGCAGGGTATGGCTTCCCGCTCGCTGGCATCTCTGGCGACGATCCGAAGAACGAGCCGATTCTTATCTGGGGCGGTGCGGGCGCTGTTGGTCAGGCTGCTATTCAGATTGCCAAGGCAGCTGGTTTCGGTCCCATTATCACGACTGCTTCACCCCATAACCATGAAGCCTTGAAGAGGCTTGGGGCCGATGAAGTCTTTGACTATCGAAGTACTACAGTCGTGAAGGATATACGTGCATATCTGGAAAGGTCGGGCAAGTCACTGAAGACTGTTTTCGACACAGTTTGCGCTGGTCTCGGTGTTTTCGAAGGTCTTTCGCCCGAAGAAGAAAAGGCGCTGGAGGATAAATACAATCAAAGCTCACCAGGTCTTTCCCGCCAGTGCTGTGATCCCAACATACCGTCAGAAGAACTACGTCTAGTATCAACTCTTCTTGTAAAGAAGGATCTGACGTGGAAGTTCACTTTGAGTGTCAGGGTTGTAGAGCAAGTCGACTTTGCAGTTGAAGCTCAAGATCGAAGCGATGAAGAGAGGAAGAAAGAGGAGAATAGGGTTATCGAGTGGCAGAAGCGCATCGAACAGGGTATTCATTGGCTGGCTGAGAACCATGAACAGTACTGGGAGGCGCCGAGGTTTAGGATCTTGAAGGGAGTGGAGGAGGGGATTCAAGGTATTCGTGATGTTTGGAATGGCAAAGTGAGTCGCGAGAAGCTAGTCATTGATCACAGAGTTTGAGAAGTATATCGATTCTAGGAGACGAGCTGAACAAAAATGGCATGGCCTTCTTATTTGTGATTGCCATCAATCTCTGATTTCTCCCAATCTATTTGGTCCTGCGTTTCCTTTTCTCGTCGCGCGCCTCACACCCCGCCGCCTTCGTCAATCATTCGTGCGCCACGATGCATTCATTTGGCCGGCACATTCAATCAACTTCCAGCAGGGTAGACCTAAGCCACTCGGTCAAAATAACACATTGCCTTTTCCCTCTTTCAGTCAGAATAGACTGTGCTTTTCCCGTGGCCAATGCTAACTCTCAATAAACAAGCCATTGAACATATAGTTTCATCTATGATGCGATCATCCTGATTCTCACAGGTATATAATTAGACTACTGCGCTACAGTAGAGGACTAAACAGCCCCCTCCGGCTCAGATCCATCCAAATCTTCAATTCTCAAATCGACCTACCATGCACTCTAGTAGGCTCTTTCTTTTAGCTATTAGCCTTATGGCCGACGCAGCCTTTGCTATTCCTTGCCATGCAAAGACTACGACTACAGGTGAGTTTGAATCCTCTGGACAGATGGCGGCTGCTAACGGTTAGCCTTAGTTAGAGCTACTGCGAGGATAACATCCGTTCTGACTAGCATGGTTACAGTGACTGCAACACCGAACGTGGAGGACACAACCACTGTCGCAGATTCTGAGACAACAGAGGATGCTTCCAGTACCACTGAAGTGTCTGTTACTACAACCCCGGGGGCTTCTGGCAGCACTGTCGCAGCTTCCGAGACAACGGAGGAGGGCTCTAGCACCACTGAAGAATCTGATGCAACGACTTCGGAGGCCTCCAGCACCACTGAATTGTCTGTTATAACAACCCCGGGAGCTTCTAGCACTACTGAAGTATCTGATGCAACGACCTCTGAGGCTATCAGCACCACTGAAGTGTCTGATGCAGCGACTTCGGAGGCTTCCAGCACTACTGAAGTGTCTGACGAAACGACCTCGGGGGCTTCCAACACCACTGTCAGAGCTTCCGAGACAACAGAGGAGGGTTCTAGCACCACTGAAGTATCTGCTATAACAACCCCGGGAGCTTCTAGCACTACAGAAGGATCTGATGCAACGACCTCTGAGGCTATCAGCACCACTGAAGTGTCTGATGCAGCGACTTCGGAGGCTTCTAGTACCCCTACTACTACTTAAGAAGCGGCACCGGTGACATCAGCCTCAACACCTACCGAGTTTGAGACAATCACTACTACACCAGCCGCGAACCCAACCCACTCCCTCCTCGCCAACGGCGGAAATCTAAACAACCAATAGCCCTAATTAAATATCGAGCTTACATACTACCTCGTTTTCGACCTAGCATGACGACCCTAGTCGAGTACTACGATCCCAGCAACACCGGCTCCAACAAAACATTCGAGTAGTTGAAGTGTCAGATTGAGTGGCACTCTTTTATGTAGTGTTCTCATGTAGATTTGTGAAGAAGGCGATGGCGAATTGCTGGCTTGTACTACCCCCGCATTGAATGATGTTCATAACCAACCTACACCGATGTGAATGGAGGTGATGCTGGAGAGAAAACTCAGTTCTGGTATATTGGAAGTGGCAGCCCTGCTGGTGTCACTCCTTTCTCAATAAATGCGCCCAACGTGTAATAGGCTTCTGTATCTTTAATAGACTTCTTACTGTAAGATTAACATACTCATTTCATAATGGAAATGCGGATTCTCTGGCTTCAGATAAACAGGCCATACCGTTTGTGGATCAATCTACAGATTTATCGATTTACATCTTATGATATCGCAGTGAGAGGAATATGTCAGTCCTCATTCATCTAGCACACAGGGGAAGAGACCTCAGGGGCCTTTTGAGTTGATCTAACTATCGACAAGAACAGAAATTTAGTTCAGGGCACCGTCCCGATAGATACATGTTTCCATCTACTTAATATAAAGTACCGACAGCACCTTGATGGAGGGCGTATACCATTGGGCGATCAATCGCTTTGTCTTAGCTCATACAGATTTATCTCGAGCTCTGGGATGTAACTGAACGAGTGTTTTCATGCCATAATGATACAAAGGTCGAGCAAGCCAAGGAGGATGTCTTCGAGATGTTTATGAGACCCATAAAGCGGTTAGGGAAATATGGCCGATTGCGCAGATTTCCTTCATGACCGGACATGTTTCGGCATCAGATTATTCTACAGAAACAATCCAAAAATAGGATTCTACCCGCTATCCCCTGATACTGGCTTCTTCAGTCGTGGAGCTCCATCGCCACTCTTCGGGAACCAAACCCGCGCTTTAACGGAATCAAACCGTTATCTAATATCAGCATCGTTAGACACATATCAAATCGAATCTTGGTAAGATGCCCGATTCTCGGGGCGACATCCAGCTGTCTGACGTTGAGTGGAGAAATACGACGGATACTTACCCGACTGGCAACCATGAAGCCCCTGGCATCTCCATATAACTACCTATATCTTGATGCAATCGTCCGCCCCCGTTACTTTCTGAACCAACCACTCAAATTGGCCTCAGCGTCCTAGGCGGCAAAGTTCTTACCCCGTACAGTGCTCGCCTCACTTTTCACAGCGCATCTCGAGCCGAAGGAACATGGGTAGCTTTGAGGAACGTGCTCTTATCATGAATCGGCGGGCCCGAGGCCCATGATATACTCCCCATTCGCTGTCAGACATGCATACCCACTGAGGGTATTCTTGCCATTTTGTTGCTGGCCATGGATTATTTGAGTTCATGTATTCATGTTGTCAGCGTGTTTATGCAAGCGCTACCCTCCATGAACGGGGATAAGATAGATAGTCGATCAGCGGGTGTCGGGAATGCCGAAAGCTTATGCGGCTGATGACGACATGATCATCGAGAGATAAGCCTGTTACCCCAGAGCCAAACCATGGCAGCTGAAATGCAGACATCTCGTATTACGATCAGGAAGCTGACGATGTTTCACATCGGGTTAATTCCGCACAGCTTTACATTACTATCACGATGTCCATCGTGTCATTACTTGCGTGACTCTCTTTACGGTAGCAATAAGCGTTCAACCTATGATATTTCACTAACACATAGGTCCTGAAGGGATGTAGCATGTTGAACGAAAGGAGAACCTAGCAATAGAACATCCCCAGACCATGTCCAGTTGCCCACTGTAGGATATCCTTATGTAATTTATAACCCGGTTCTCACAACTAAAGTCCGTTATGGGCCCCGGCATCAGCCCCCGAGCTCTTCCGAACAGAGTTATCGATTTGCAAACTCGACATCTCCCAACCCCGCCAAGATCCACAGAAATCTCGAAGCATGCAGCCGAGCCTTCCAGAAGCATTCTTGAAGCATATTCCCCCGAGGAATAAACTCGGGATTGTCAGGCACAAAAATGACAAATGCCTCACACTGCAACTTCGTAAACGTGGCAAATATGCCTCATTTTTGTTTCTCGATGGCAGCGACACAACTTTTTATCAGAGGACCGCCACGGCACCGGAGCCCGGCGCTAGCGTGATCGGCCCTCAACGCCGTGATACCGAACCCAGGCTGATCGACATAAACCAAGGGGGCTGTAACGTACAAGTGGATCACCCAGTTATGAACTTTTGACTCTTGGTCAGCGTTTTTCTCCGAGACGCCGTAATCTTCGCGTATTGGACGGTTTCGCGAGTAATGAACGACGGGATGATTATGGATTAATGACACTTTGACCCGAGGACTTCGGCTAGACTTGCAAATATCTCAAAGTGGATAAATGATCTTGTCAGAGAGTTTGGGAATAGAGTTTAGGCTTTATCGTTATCGGCGTTATTTTATCTGTTTACATGGTGTTTGATAGATGATCTTCCAGGGAATAATGAGAGTAGTGATAACATATCTCCAGTATTATTGCGAATAACTATCTTCAAGGTAAGACATGAGATACAGTAATCTATTCCAAACAGAAGGATTATATCACGCAAAAGTTAATTGGTCAACAAGTCTCACCGACGACCTATCTCGTCCCCAGGGCCCCGTTGAACCCACCAGGACCCTCGCCAGGCATGGAAACGCCGGATGATAGTGACATGGAGTCATAGTGGAGCAGGGCGAGATACACGATCAAGTTATAATCCGGGGTAATTCAGTTTCTTGTAGTCATAGAAAGGGTCGGATTTATAAGGACATGACGCTCCCGGCTCCATCTTCCCCAGATTCTGCATCCCGTTCCAGACCTTTGCCTTTCTCCATACGTTTCTCACGTTGACTTTACCAAAGGCACCGTTATTATCTGAAGAAAACGTTTCGTTAAAAGATACTCATCATGGCGAAGAAGGAAGAACTCCCTCGCGATATCGAGGGTGTCGATGATCTTCAACGCTCTCCCTCGAGAAGTACCCAGGAGGGAACGACAATCGACGCCATCTTTGGTGAAGTTTCAGAAGACGGTCCTAACTACCGCAACGTACGAATCCCGGTCCGTTTTCCTTCACAACTACTAATTAGTACCCAGGTCGGATGGATTGCCACCGTCGCACTTATGACTAAAACACAAATCGGCCTTGGAGTCTTATCAATCCCGCAGACCTTCGACGCTCTTGGCCTCATCCCCGGAATCATATGTCTGATCGTCGTGTCAGCCATAACAACATGGTCAGACTACATGATCGGCGTGTTCAAGCGACGACATCCGCAGGTTTACGGCATCGACGACGCAGGGCAGTTGATGTTTGGGCGGATTGGTCGTGAAGTCCTCGCGACTGTCTTTATGCTATGTAAGCATCATTCCTCAGTGATTAAGGGAGGCTGGGGGGTGCTGATGACTCGCAGACTGGATCTTCGTTGCTGGCTCAGCGATGCTCGGTATCTCAATCGGTCTCAACTCGGTCTCTACACACACAGCCTGCACAGCTGTGTTCGTTGCCGTGGCAGCTATTCTGGGCTTCTTCTTTGCTAGTATCCGCACCCTCGGCAAGATTGGCTGGCTAGCGTGGATCGGACTCGTCTGCATCATGACTGCCAGTAAGTTCAAGCCCCCTTCATCTCACGAGGTCAAGTTTGGTAACACGAGAAATTAGTCTTTTGTGTCACTGTCGCTGTGGGCGTGCAGGACAGACCTGCGGCTGCTCCGAAGGGAGGACATTGGGAGTCTGACTGGAAGCTCTTCAACAACCCTAGCTTCGTTGACGGTATCACGGCTGTGTCATCGCATATCTTTGCGTTCTCAGGTACACCGGCCTTCTTCCAGATCGCTGCTGAGATGCGCGAACCGAAGCACTACACCCGCTCGCTATTGACCTGTCAATCGATCGTGACGGTCACGTACATCACCATTGGAATCGTAGTCTACTACTACTGCGGTTCATATGTTACGTCCCCTGCTCTCGGTTCAGCTGGCATTCTCATGAAGAAAGTCTGCTATGGATTTGCCTTGCCTGGTCTTATCGTGACTGCCATGCTTATGACTCACGTGAGTGTCTCCTCATCTTCCAAGTGATCTATACTAACCTGCCAAGATCCCCGCCAAGTACATGTTCATCCGCTTATTGCGCGGCACAAAGCATCTCAACTCCAACGGCATCGTGCATTGGGGTATCTGGTTAGCCTGTACAGGAAGCGTGACGATCATCGCGTATATCATCGCCAGTGCCATTCCTGTTTTCGGCGGCTTGGTGTCTCTCATCGGAGCTCTCCTCGGCACGCTGATGTGCTTCCAGCCATATGGCTGCTTCTGGCTTTTCGACAACTGGCACAAGGGCAAGACTGAAAAGTCACTCAAGTGGTGTCTTATGGTTTGCTGGAGTGTCTTTGTCATCGTGGCTGGAACCTTTATGATGGTTGCGGGTACCTACGGCTCGATTGTTGGTATCAACAACTCGATGAAGGCTAATGGGGGTTCGAGCCCGTGGTCTTGTGCTGATAACTCCAACTCTGGCTCGGTTGGTCACTAAATGGTTTGAGTGTTGTGGCTTTGACGTCGGGCCGAAGATAGTGGTTGACATGCACTCGAGACTGGCCTCTTGAGTGACTTCAAACATGAAGCGATGGTGTTGTTTTGGGCGAGAGGCTTATGTCGGAGTTGTGATTTGCGGTGCGGGCACATTACTGGATGACCTGTCGTAACATAAGATGAATTTGGAACGATCATTATAAAGTGTAAAACACTGTAAAGTATCACATAACAATAGAATACCCATTTCTTTTTCTTCTATCACTTTTTCATGTAAATGATCATGACTATCAGTGGCGCGTTGGAGATGAGGTATGTCCAGGAGAGTAACAACGCCAACCTCACCACCAAACTTAACTTAACCAATGGATTAAATATGTTTATGATGATTTATCATGATAGCGCCTTGAATGAGTCACATGATGCCATCACCAAACCTTGTCCCCCCAGCCTCGTTATCATCGTCATCCGCTTATGTAATGACATCATTGAACCCCTGCAGTTTCGTGCTCACTCCACTAACCAACCGGATGCTCGGCCTGCGGCAAAAAAAAACAAGTGACTGATAATTCTCCTCATCGCGAGTCATCATCTTTTTCACCTACCAACCCTCACTCATCGCTCATTCTCGCAAGAAACAAAATGAGCTTCGTAAGGGCGTTTTCGTTCCTCACGGTCGTGAGCGTCGTCACGTATGCCATTCTCTCAGTGGCCACGTCACTGAGTGGCGGACCCCCCGCTGTGCAGACCGGGAACGAAACCCACCCGATTCCGTCGTTTGGACTGGGGACTTGGTTGGCTAACAAGGGAGATGTGAGTTTCGAATACGAGGTTCACGAAGATTGCAGTGCTAATGGGAGTCTAGGTCGCGCATGCGGTGGAATATGCCTTGAAGGCGGGTTATCGTCACCTCGACGCTGCCGCTATCTACCGAAATGAGGAGGAGGTTGGGCAGGGCATCAGGGCATCCGGCGTGTCGCGCGATAAGATTTGGGTCACGAGTAAGCTTTGGAACACGGATCATCGACCTGATCTCGTGCGCAAAGCCATTGAAAAGTCTATCGCCAATCTGGGCGTCGAGTACCTGGATCTGTACCTCATTCACTGGCCCGTCGCTTGGGTTCCCGATACCAAGGACCTCGACAATGACATCTCCATCGTGGATACCTGGAAGGCTATGGAGGAGCTCGTCCGCGATGGATTAACGCGCAACATTGGCATTTCCAACTTTGCGCCAAAGGACATCAAGGCCATTCTCAAAATCGCCACCATCCGCCCTTACGCGCACGAATTCGAAACGCATCCCTATCTACAACAACAATCCTTTGTGGATTTTCACACCAGCGAAAACATCAAGGTCATCGCATACTCACCACTCGCCAACACAAATCCAACTTACAACCCCGATATCCCGAGCATTCTTCACGATGAGTTCTGGACAAAGCTCGCAGGCAGCAAGAACGCGACAGTGGCACAGACGGTGTTGGCGTGGGGGCAGCAGCGGGGTACTGTTGTTATTCCCAAGAGTACGCATGAGAAGTACATTGATGAGAACTTTGGATCGCAGGATATTACATTCACTGAGGGGGAGTTGAAGGAGGTGGCGAAGAAGGATAAGAGATATAGATTTTTGAATCCTGGGAAGGATTGGGGCGTTGATCTATTTGAGGGTCTTGATGGAGGGTCGAAGAAGGAGGAGGAGGATGATAGAAATGAGGACTTGTAATCTGATCGGACTAATAGACGGAGGATATTTTTAGACGTTATTATAATCAATAAGATATGTACCAACCCCTCGGATATACGGATACTGGGCTCGTGAACAGAGCGTCTATATTTCGGCAACACTATCACGATTTTGTAGACATGCGCAGGGCACAAGTGAGTTCAAAACAAGTAATCAATCAATTTAAGGATCTGAATCTTTAGTTAGAAGCACACTGTAGCAGAGATTTCGATATCGCCGAACGAGTCCCAAACTTATTTGACCTGCATTTATGATGTTCCGTACTGTCAATCTTCGGAGTTGTTTCGCAAGCTGATGACATTACTGGTCGAGAACATTTAGGGGAAAACAAACAATCCACAATATTGCCCGTTTTCAATACTCCCCAGAATAATATCCTCAATTAGAATAACTTCACAGACCAGATTCTGCAGACAGATCCCCCGTCTTCGGGAGTTGACCGTCGTCTATAGGGTAACCACCAAAGCCCATAGCAATCCAATTTCCTAGAGTTTCACAGCCACAGTGAATACAACCCTGGCAGTTCAACCGAGCGCAGCGCAAAAGCTTCTACGTAACAACCAACTCTATCCCAGATCAAATAATTCGTCAAAACACTTCTTGTCTAAATCTGTTAAAAAGAAAAAATTGTCGAGAGTTTAGTAAGGAAATTGGTATTTCCTGCACGACCGCACCATTCAGGGTCCAACCCTGCGCCACCTCGATCAACACGCTCAATACACTTAAATCTCGCCTCGTGGCATTTCCAAGACATGATCTCCCAAGCCCAACTCGTGTCATTGCGGCTTGGCTCGGTCCACTTCCCCCTGCGAGGCTAGAGTCGCAGCCGAAGTTTGCGCCCTGACGAGAGAACAGACATGAATGGCTGTGTTTACGCAGCGGGCGAACGAGTTTATTCTAGACCGGATGATTGATAAAATTTGGCTGCGCTGCCGTTGTGCCGTGGCTTATCGGCTCTTGGACCCTCCTGTCGAATTTTGTCTCAGTTCATAGTCATCTCGCTGACCGGCAGTTTTCATGTACGCTCAGACCTCAACTGAACCACGGGAAAAAGTAAATCTCCTTACATCCGTTTTCCCTCGTTAGATACAACGTCAGTCTTCAATCTCGATACTCTCATGACGGATAAGTATACGGCGATCATAGTCTAACAGATCAAATCCCCAACTGGGATAAAAAAGCCACCCTTATATCCATCCTCTTGTTTCAACGGTCGTGATCACCATGACCCCCGAAACAAAAGACGCTCCTCCTATTCGCCAGCATGTGGAAACATCTCCATTGAAAAGTCTCCGAGGCCCAGACTAATCATCCCGCGTGCACCCCAACTCCACATGGTTGACAGGAGAATTGCCCAATATGGCAAAGCGTACGGCAAGGGTGTTAAATAGCGATCGCCGGATATAATTGTGACCGCTTTTCAACTCCCGCCCGCTTCACGAGGTGACATCGTCAAGGAGATGGTTCGACAGTTACGTGGTACTGTATTCCTCCTTTAAAATGCTCTTCCTCTGCTCGTCGTTTGGTTCTTGTCTTCTCTAGTTTTCTGCACTCTTTTTTAACCCAGTCACTCTCTTTTCACTCACTTATTCGGAAGCGTTTCACGCTCCAGTCACTCATTTACATTTGTTTATTAAAAGATGCATTTTTCTAGTTTGATTCCCGCTTTGGGGGGTCTTGTGGCTGTTGCCACTGCCTCGCCTCACGGTCTCGGCCTCGGTGTTGGTCTCGGTGTTGATGTTTCGATTGGAAATGGTGCTTCATCCGCCGCTGATACCACCTCCAAGGGTCTTGACCTAGCTCCTACCACGTCTACCGCTAGCCAGAAGGGCGGTCTTCCTTCTACTTGCAACTTGGCCAACAGCTGGGAGAACCACGTTCTCTTCGACGGTATCGCTGCTCCTGCTTCTGGTGCTGCTGCCGCAATCAAGCTTGGTCTTAACCTTCCCAATGCTCAGATCGAGGGTGAGGCTACTCTCGAGCTTGTGGAGGGTTTCCTGACAGAGCCTCGTGTGCGTATTGGTCTTGGTGCTATCAAGGCTTACGTCGAGCTTGACATTTCTGCTTCCGCTGCTGTTCACGAGTCCATTGAACTTTTCGCTTCTGCTGCTCTTCAGCTTGAGGTCCCTGGTCTTCTTGAGGCTGAGGCCGGTGCTGCTCTGGCTCTTGACCTTGTTGTTGGTGTTGATGCTGCTATTGACCTGTCCGCTGGTGTTTACCTTGCCTTCGGTGAGGAGGCTTTCGTTGAGGTTTCTCTTCTCACCAAGGAGATTGTTGACGTCTCCCTGGAGGGTCTTGTTGCCAAGGCTCTTCCCATTGGCGTTGCTGCCGAGGTCGACCTCTCTGCTGAGGTTTCTCTCACTCTTGGCCTCCGTCTCCGAACTGAGATCGATCTTTCGGCCGAGCTTGACATTCCTGTTCTCGACATCGAGGCTGGTGCCAAGGTTGCTGTTTGGGTCAGCCTTTTCGAGTACACTGCTGTTCTCATCGCCACCGACAACTGCGCCGTCTCCGTCGATGAGCTCATTGCTCTCACTCTTGGTCTCGCTGTCGAGCTCAACGTTGAGGTTGGCGACATTCTCGACATCAGCCTTGCTCCTACCTTGACCATCACCCTTGCTACTGCGGCTCAGGCCAAGGTTTGCCAGCCTAACCGCGGTACTCCCGGTGGCTTCATTGAGCAGCAAGGCAACCCTACTTCCACTCACACTGAGGTCGCCACTCTTTCCACAGTCCCTGCTGGTGGCTCTGACTCTACTACGGACTCTGGTCTTCCTGATGCCACCGGTTCTGCTGATGCTTCTGGCTCCGCTGATGCTACCGGTTCTGCCACTGCTGATTCTTCTGACGTTTACCCCGTCCCTGGTGCCTCTGGCTCTGAAACTTCCCCTGCTGGTTCTGAGACCACTGGCTCTGGATCTGTTGCTTCCGCCGGAGCTGAGACTACTGGTGCTGGATCAGGTGCCTCTGGCTCGGAGACCCATCCTGCTGGTGCCGAAACCACCGGTTCTGGCTCTGGCTCTGGCGCTTCTTCTGGCTCTGAGACTTACCCTGCCGGCGCTGAGACTACTGGCTCCGGCTCTGGTGCTTACCCCGTCCCTGGCTCCAGTTCTGAATCTGGTGCCTCTGCTGGTGTTGAGACTACTGGATCTGGATCAGGTGCTTATCCCGTCACCGGTGCCTCTGGCTCCGGATCATCTGCTCCTGCTGGCGCTAAGACTACTGGCTCCGGCTCCGGCGCTTACCCCATTCCTGGTTCCGGTTCTAGCTCCGGTGCTTCCGCCGGTGCCGAGACTACTGGATCTGGTTCTGGTGCCTACCCCGGTGGCCCTGGCTCCTCTTCCGCTCTCGCCAAGCCCCAGACCACCGGCGATGTCACCAGCACCGTCACCTCCACCCACGTCTACACCATAACCAGCTGCGCTGCCTCCGTCATCAACTGCCCTGCCCGCTACACCCAGAAGATCGTCACCTCCACCATCATCAAGAGCACCTACGTCTGCCCGGCTACCGAGACCGGTGCTGTCCCCGCGACCACCACTGCTCACTCCACCAAGGTCCACGTTCCCGTCACCACCCTCACTGACACTCTCACCACGATCGTGCCTTGCAAGACCCGAACTACCAAGACCTTCCACCCTCCTACTACTCCCCCTCCTGCTCCTACCGTCACCATCGTCGACACCACCACCTACTGCCCCGAGGAGGGAAAGACTGCTCATCCTTCCAAGGCCCAGTCTACTTTCCAGGTCGTCACCACTACTTCTCCCGGCACCAAGGCTTATGAGGTCCCTAGCCACGCTGCTCCTACTACCGAGGGTGAGGAGAAGCCTACTGCTGAGGTCCCTGTCCCTGGAAAGCCCACTGGCAAGTCTCCCGTTCCTGAGAAGCCTACCGCCGGATACCTCACCCCCGAGAAGCCCACTGGTGGCAAGCCCGTGGCCCCTCCCGCTCACAGCATGCCTTACCCTCCCAGCAACGGAACCGTCTCCACCCACGTTCCCGTCTACCCAGCTCCTGTTCCTACCACCGCCGTTCCCGTGGTTCCCGCCCCCGGCACTACCACTGGCTACGCGCCTCCTCCCGCTGTCTCTCAGCCCGGATCTGTTCCTCCTACAGTCTCTCAGCCTGGCTCTGTTCCTCCCGCTGCAGAGACTCCCGTCTCTACCACTCCTGTTCCCGTCAGTGGTGCCAGCGTGGTTCGCAGTGGCTTCATGCTGGTTCTCCCAGCTGCCCTTGCTTTCTTCATGTAGATGATAAACGGTTAAGATTACAGGATCTATGTACAACACTTAGGCGACAAGACTTGGATTAGCAATAGTTCATGGTTTCTTTAATTTTTAATATTTTTATGTCATTTAATTAGAGTCTCTCCAAGTGACTATTGCCTTTTCACCATGTATTTACCATGTGTCTAATGTTCTTGCGTAAAGTCTTTCACTGCTTATATATTCGGGTCTGGTTGGACTAATCCAGTTCGGGTCATCCCGCTAAGTTGTATGACTTGAAATGAAGTCTCGAGTTGCTGCTAGCTTCTTAACGGCTGCCCACAGACTGTTGGACGATGCTGGCTGGGTCGGTTGGAGCGGAAGACTAAACTTAAGAGGGTATAGACTGTTTCCAACTCTCAGACATTTTAATCAGAAATAGCTAACCGACAGGTAATTGATTGGCCGGCTCGTCTGGGCAGCTCTACCTAAGCCTCTAGTCTACGGAGGTTGGGCCGAAAAGTCTTTGCCTGATTGGCAATAACCCCTGCAAACCCTGACAGGGGTTTGCTGCTAAATTTATTAGTAATCTTCCCTAAGCAATTTTCTTACTATTTCTTTCCTTCTTAATACTAAAAAATGCTAACTAATAATATTACTACTTAGGCTTTAATAGTAATACTAAAAGTGCCTACTAGAGGAGAGAAAACCTTTTAAGAGATTAAGTTAATAATAGGAATTTCTAGGCATATAGTTAACTTAATATATACTAAGGCAATTAAGAAAGGCTTTAAGCCTAATAAGCGGCCTCTATAGATTATTAACTCTTTAGTTAAAGATAGTTAGCGCTTAGGGTGGCCTTTAAAGTATATAGAGAAAAATTAAGACCTAATTATTGCTAAGGTTAGTAAAGATTAATTTAGCAAGGAAAAGACTACTACTAATATTATTAGTAAGCTTAGCTTTTAGGGAATTAAGATCTTTAAGTTAATAGTAAAGAAGATCTTTAAAGCTATAAGATATAAGAAAATAAAGCTAATTAAGAAGCCTAAATTAACTATAGTAATAAGGAAGGAGAGACTTAACTAGTATATTGCTTACTGTAATTAGACCTTAGAAGATTAAAAGGTAGTAATTTAGTTTAATAAGACTTTTATTATTTTTCTTTACTACTAAGGTAATTATTATATTTAAAGGAAATCTAATAAGCACTTTATATATAGCTATATTTATAAGCGTTAAAAAGGTAGTACTAAATTTATATTTTAAGGCAGTTTTACTTATAATAAAAAAGGTCCTTTTTACTATTAGAGCGCTAAGACTTTAGTAAAGAAGAAAGAAGCTACTATAGCTTTAAAGGCAATAAATAAAGAGCTTAAGCTAATTATAAAGGAGTAATAGGAGCTTAAAAATAGTATAAAAAGGTTAAAGCTTTATAACTTACCTGGCTAGTAGCCTGTATAGAAATAGAAAAAGGAGACTAGAAAGCTTATAAGGGGCTTAAAGGGAGGAATTAACTAGTAGCAATATTATTAAGTTATTCTTATTTTACTATTACTTCTTTTTATAAAGGAATATATAAAAGAGAGGCCTAATATGGTTATTTAAGAAGATTAAGCTCCTGCTTATACTTATTATATATAGTAGACTTTATATAACTTATATAAAGTCTAGCGCCTTTTTTAGTATTTAAATTTACCTAATTTAAATATAATTAAGCTAGCTTGGCCTTATTTAAAGAGAGTAACTATAAAAAAAGATACCTTAAAAAATAAAAAGGAAGCTATTTATAAGTAAGAGGCTATATAGAATAACCTTTTATAATTAAAGATTAGAAAGTAAATAGAAAGAATTCCTATATATATTAGAAAAATTATAGAAGTTAAAGGTAGGAATAAGTACTTAGAAGGCAGGGATTATCTGCTGTAAAAATGAATATTTTAAAGTACTGGCTCTTTTACCCTACTTTTATCGATTTTAGCGTGGGCAAAGACTTTTCGGCCCAACCTCCGTACGTCAGCTGAGATATGAAATCGAGTCTGCGGGAAGACATAGAGGCCTCTACGCGGGCGGCCTTGCTTGCACGCGTACATCAACAAACAAAACAAATCAATGACAAAGGTAAAGCCGGGGCAGCGTGTGCGAGCCAGAACGCAGAGAAGCCGATCCGGGTGCCTGACCTGCAGGTGAGTCCACACCACTGATGAGCTGCCATAGCTGTGCCAAGTATTAATGGACACCGCAGGAGTAAGCCACCAGAAGTAGGGATCAGCACAGATTGCTTACATGATCTAGTCCGTCGTGTCAAATGTGACGAGGCACGGCCCTCGTGTGTAAGGTGTAAGGACAGCTGGCGAGCGCTGAGTAACGGTGAGACTAATGATTTGATAGGCACATCAACCGGCCGCACCTGTGACGGCTACGAAGAAGCAGCTGCAGCAGAACAGGTACTGCAGCAGCAGCCACCGATCCAGACTGTCAGTGCCGGATACCGCAACTCCCAAGAAGCGCGATCTATCCAGTTCTTTATCGAGCGCACCCTATCTCAACTTACTTCCTTCTTCCCCGATGAGTTCTGGGGGATTAGTGTATTGCAGGTTGCTCAGTACGAGCCCAGCATTTCCCATGCACTGGTTTCGTTTTCGGCATATCACGAGGCCTTTACAAATGGCAATACTGGGGATAAGAGTCCATTTGCATTAAAACATTACAACCTATCCATCAAGGAGCTACATGCCTCTCAAAGCTCGCTGTCACATGTCCACTTAGTGTCTTGTCTAGTATTCATTTGCATTGAGGCAAGTATGGCCATTATCCTTATTCGTATGGCCAGGCAACTTACTGTCAATAGATCCTGCAGGGACATACCGAAACCGCAATTCGATTATTCAAGCATGGCCATCGTATGATGAGCCAGTTCCGTCAAGCTACAGGTCTAAACGGCATCCTTAATCATGTGCAAACCCTCTTTAACCGGCTTGCGCTGCAAGTGGCTATAGTAAGCAAACTAGCATTTGAAAGCTCTACGATTCTAACTCTTCTTTCCAAGCTTGTAGGCGACGTGATGCCTCAACTTTCCCTAAAGTGTGCTTCAGGCTCCCAGTTTATGATGGCCAACACAAACTACACATTTAGCTCTCTACTGGAAGCCAGGGAAGCTCTTAATGCCATTTTGGCATTACGATTGATAGAAGCAGTAGCGAATTCTGTGATTGTCGCTGAATTTTCTCAGTGGTCCCAAGCATTCGACAAATTCGTCACCTCCCGCGGCGGACTACCATTCTCGCCCAGCGAGCAGAGGTCATTTGCGCTCATCGACTTACACCGCCGGTACTTCAACATGGTCCTGCCTTGGGAAAATATAGACAACCACCAAGGTTTTCTCGGCCTTGACAACTACACCCGTGACTTCGAAGAGCTAGTAGACTGTGCCAGCCGTGTTCTGGGTCTCGAAGCAACAGACACCGTGTCGCAAGCAGCCCCTTTGTTCCACCTTGAAATTGGAGTTGTACCTGTTTTGTTTGTCATAGTCGCATGGTGTCGCGATCCTGGGATTCGTCGGAGGGCAATATCTTTGTTGATGTCCAGGCAGGCTCAAGAGGGCGTTTGGAGCAGCCATTTGACTGGACGAGTTGCACGGAGAATTATGGAGGCAGAGGAGGAAAAGTTAGATGTGCGCAGCAGCAGAGATGTTCCTGGTCCACGGAGGGTGAGAAGCGTATATGTATCGCTGGGCCCTGGGGAGAGACAAGCAATGATACGATATGAACAACAGGATAGAGAGTGGGAGGAAGCCATTGGATGGTAGATAAGATGCGGCGATATGTAATAGACTTTAAAAGATATAAATTCAATTCTATTAGCAAAAGAAGAAAAAAGCAATTCTTAAAAGGCCTTAGGTGTTATCATCTTAGCTATAAAAGCTACAATCTCATGTTGCTCAGTCCATATCACTATACGCTTAGATCAATCCTAAACGTATCGCTACTTAGAATCAATCTTCTAGAGGTGAACTCAAGATGCCTCGTCTAACTGTATCTCGGTATGCCTTTTGTTTCGCTGCCAAAACTTTGGCATGCTGGCCTCTTTGCTGCCCATAACGCGAGCCGGATGAACTACGTTGAATGCTACCAAAGCAATCAGCATAGGTAGCGAGTCTAGCGCATACTGGTAAGCCTCGTGTCGTGGGATGTCACTGTCAAGACCTTGGGAGTATTCTATAAGGCGAAAAATAATTCGCAGCTACATCTCGTTAGACATATGGCTTCATCAGTCAGTCGAATCAGTCTCTACTTACTACAATGAGAGCTAGTGCAATAAACATAGCGTAAAAGAGCATCATAACAGACCTTTTCGGTGTTCCAGAATCTACGCCCGAGTTCGAGCTGCGAAGCCGGCGGAAAAGATGGATCCCGAAGACAGCGAAAATGAGAATGAAAAACAGCTGGAGTCCGACTCCGCCCATGTAAATGTGCAGGGCATCGAGCTTCTCCTCTAGTGTCTTGTTTTTGCCAGTAGCAGCCTGCGCCGCACCATAAACCTGGACAATAAAAGCGATAATATCCAATATAATAAAGATAAAACCGAACTGCCAAGCCTTGACGCCATACAATCGGCCATCAGGTGTGTAGCACCATACCATGCGCCCAAACACCATGTAAGCAAATGCATTGGTCCACAGCGGCGCGACAAGAATAACGACGAACCATGTCGCATAGTAGTCAAAGCTAGCCGGTTTGTAGATGCTAATGGTACGGAAGATGTAGGTGAAGACTTGCCAGAAGGCCGACATGATAATGACCCAGCAGTACCCCGATCGGTATTGGATGGCTTGGATGAGATGGGCGATGTTTGTGATTGCAAAGAGTACTAGGAATAGTATGGAGGCAGCTGTGGAGGGGCAGAGGTTCCATTGTGTGTTCGGGACTTGAAGCGCGTGGCATGTCGACATGGTTGATGAAGATGGCTGGAAACACCGGCCGACAAGAATAGACAAAGGACACCTCGTTTGATGGCGAAAAGAATAAGCAAGCTAATATGTCCCTGTGTCTATACTTATACCCTCAGGGAGGCATTATGAGGTGTCACTGTTAGTCCCACTTGGGCTCTCAGCTGGGTTAGTGTGTTATAGATTGACAAACATGATTGGCTGGCTCGTTTGGGCACTTCGACGATACCCAGCTCGGTTTAGTTCAGCTCCTATCCGAATTTCGTCACTCGTTTACCTACTCCTTCGTAAGCTTACCCTGCCTTAAATATGATTGCTCCCAGGATCATTGAGGTAATTAGGCTTATCACCGCTGGTGTCCAAACTAAACTATGCAAGCCCTGATCCTTTGTTTTCACCACGGCCGTTGATACTACTTCACTCTCGCAGCCTCCAAAACCAACTTGCCTATCTCTCGGGAAAGCTATCATCGACCACTGAGACAAGAATCGCGCTTAGCTTAACCACTGATGCTGCTACTAAGTCCTGTATGTTGATTTAAGCTGTCAGCTCCAAGTCTCAACTGCTACCACCGAACTCGAGGCACCTCCTCCAGTATTTACACAATCTTTGGTTAAACTTGCTTAAAGTACTGAGACGACCATCGCCACTTTCGGCTGTGTCGATGGGTTTTTGTCCCACTGACTCGTGCAGCGTTTTTCAACAATATAACGGAGTAGGAGCAAACTATATCAAAGATTATAGGGGGATATATTCGCTTGAAGAGCAGCTGCAATTTTGCATTGACGATGACACCTGCATCCTCTTTTCCAATGCGTCTTACTGGAGACTTCTCCACCAATGGGGTTTATGCGCCTTGTATCTGTTCTGAATTCAGTTGTTTCTGTGTAAAGAGGGCACCTATGGATTAAAAAAGTATGGGGAGTCGGCGACTGAGTTAAGTGAGTGGGATCATGTGGGCAGAAGTACCATGTTTTCTTTCCAATTGTCTGCTTTGCATCGTGTCAAGCTTCGCCGTTTAAAGTTTCGAATATGGCTCACTCGTGATTTGTGCGAGTGAGAGCACGCGTTGCCTAAAGTTTAACAAAAAGAGGGCTTTATTCATGCCCTTATCGGCAGCCCTCCCTCCATTATTAGTCATTAAGAAAGTTTATAAAAAAGACAAAGTTTTACTCGATCCATTATAGGAACCAGCAGCCGCCGTCGTGAAAATTTCCTTTTCCTCAAAACATAGCAAAATACACACTTTTCAGCATGACTTTTGCACCCACTACCCCAAGGAGACCCATTTCCTACGAGTGGTCGTGGCTCCCTGTAGAGCTTCAACTACAGATCTTCGGATATGTGGCTGGAGAGCAGAAGTCCCGAACTACGGGACTTGTTTTGTGTGCCTGCGTCTCTTCTGAATGGCAAGAGTACTTCGAAAGGTTTACCTTCCGGCGCCTTCTGATTGACAACTCCCAGCTGGTTAGATTCTCAAAAATGACCGAGGGCGAAAAGGCCGCGAGACTGTCCTATATACGCTATTTGTGTCTGAGAATCAAGCTCCAGGACTATGATCATCTAGAAGCTAATAAGTCAGAGTCTCATGCCACCATCAATTGGTGAGATTAGTGGATCTTCTCATCTCACTTGTCTGTCTCTAACAAAGTTGTGTAGGAATAACCAGAGATTTACCCATTCGCTCAAAGTATTGTTCCACGTCCTCCGTCGTTGGAATCCCTCTAGCAATCGGGACACTGGATTGATACTTGAGATTACCGCCTACTCACCTGGCGACAATAGGCGATTCCGAGACGCATCAATGGATTATGCTATCCACGAAAACTTCCAGTTAGAAGAGGACCTCGCAAGCTCACCAAGCATTGCAGGATTCATGGATGACAAGGATGAAAGGGATCGTGGAACGATTTGGCATAGCCCGACCACCGTGCAAGGCTCGGAGCGACTACATGGCACGGCCCTTGCACTGGCGACAAGAAAAGACCTGAAGGAAGTCCCCATCGTCCATTCTCTTTGGATGCGTCATCAATTCAAAAGAGGGATCGCGGGCTCGAGCTTGGCAAGGATCTTGCGAATGGCCCTGACGAAGGTGACATCCTTCAGACTCGAGATTTCACCAGATCCACGATATTTCAGTAACTGGGACAGTCTGATTCTTCAGTTCCCCCCTCATATTCGTCAGTCTTCTTTCAACATCTTTCCAAGAAATTTCTCGCATCCTTATTTCATGGACGCAACATCTGGACTACCGACAATAAACGAAAAGGTTCTTGCAGAGAAGGCTCACCATCTGGTTGCACTCTGCCCACCTCCTGGTACGAATTCACTGAATTTTATTCAGCATCTTCGAAAGTCACCGCAACTCGAACATGGTTCAAGACTGGCTCAGCTATGTCTTGAAGTTCCATATAACCCTCGTGGAGGAAGTTCCTCATTCCAGGGTCAGATAAATCATCTCTTGGAAGAGTCTGCACTCACAGCTCAGCACTTACCAAATCTCAAGATTCTGGAAATATGGTGTCACGGGCGGATGAAAGCATTTATATTCAGATATGAGCATGAGAAAGACCAAGTTACCATCACATGGAGAGCATCCCAAGACGGGATTAACTTGGCAGAGGGAAGTATACAGCAGTGGAAAAGTGTAGCTCAAAAGTATAACGTGGTCTTCTCAGTAAAGGAGCTGCCGGTTTTGAAAAATCCCACTTCTTGGGTTTTCTCATCGGGCGACGGGTATATTAACAGCAAGGTCGTCTATTGGCAACTGAAGCTGCGCGATTTGGCAGTTGATCCAGTCGCTTTAGCCCGCGCCGATATAATTAGAATCTGGTAAAATGGATGTCGGGACGCAGACTCAGGTTGTATGTCATTTTATGAATTGTTTCCGGTAGAAAGGACAAGCTTATAAGGCCAGGGCGAACATCATATTCTCCTTTGCACCTTCAGCCACTTACGCAACACCAGACGTGATGCATAAGACCGCAAAAACTGATTATCCTGTGCATACATTTCTATTATTAGCATGTGTCTCTGACTGGTTATCCTCGTTAGTCAGCGCGATTCAGCCCAACGCATCAGACCTGTACAGCCTGATCAGGCTGTGGACTTTTCATCTTCTTTACCCCTCACTTCAGAGCGTCAGATCATTTGTCCAGAGAGAAAATCACCATGCTTACGGGCTTTGAAGCACTCGGCGCGGCAAGCGCAGTCCTGCAAGTTATTTCGTTCGCAACCGACGTCGTTGTAGCTTGCAAAAACGCATATGATGGCGCCACCACTTCTCAAGATGATCTTCAACGCTACGCGGGGCAGATGTCTGAAGCCGTCGGTCGAGTACACACTCGCTGCGAGCAGATGAAAAACTCAAATTCCAGGTTTACTAGCCCTGAGCTGCAAAATATTGCCAAGGAATGCAAAGACGCTGCTGATCAGCTGGAGACCGAAGTTCGGTGCGTGACTAGCATGCAGGCCCATGAAGATCTTTTGAAGTCAATCCGGAAGACTTTCAGAGCTTTGAGGCATCGAAAAAAGCTCCAGGCTCTCTAGGAATCACTTTCGAAGTATCAAAAGGTCATAGAAACCGAGTTAACGTCCCATTTATGGTAAGCTCAATATTTAGAATACTCCAGGTATCTACTAAGATAAGCTTTACTATAGCTCACAAAGCGATGCCATATACTTCCAGCAAGAAGCATCATTCAGTAAACTGGATACAGATGTCCAGTTTCTCATAGACCAGCTCGCTCAAGGCATCACCGATGTAAAGGATCTCGTGTCGCGAGAACATGCTGCAACACGCAGTGCGGTTACCCAAGAAGGTGCCAGAGCCGAGGCAGCCATCAATTCGCATACCGACAGCCAAGTCCTGGAACTAAAGACCACCGCTGAAACAAAGAGAAAATCCGAAACCTTTCTTCAAAGCCTTAAAGCTACTCGGATGAAGCAGCGGTACCACGAGGTCCTAGACTCGGCTGATGCAAGTCTTAACCAAGTATTCGCTACTTATGAAGAGATTGAAGGCTTATATTACGGAGCTTCTAGCAAAAATCACCATTCAGAAGATGATCTCAACCTAGGGAATTATGAATATTCCGAAGATTATGAGCATTTAGCGGATAACAAAGATTCTAAAGATGACCACAATCCCTATGCTGGCGATTCAGAAGACACTAATCATACGGGCGATGATACTGAGGACGTTGGTTCCGAGGGCTATGAATCCTCTGAAGAGTCTCATGACCCTTACATGGTCAACACGAAGTATATTCATCGCTCGTGGCATTCCTTGAACTCGTGGCTCAATTCAGATGACAAGATGTTCTATATCCGAGGAAAAGCGGGCTCCGGGAAAAGCACACTTGTCAAATTCATCCTAAATCAGGATCAAACTAAAGATTTGATCGAAGAATGGAGCCCCGATGCGATCATTCTCTCCCACTTCTTCTGGAAAATTGGTTCAGAAGAACAGAACAGCATAAAAGGTCTTTGGTGCTCTCTGCTTTATCAAAGGCTTGAGTATCAACAACACTTAATTTCGAGTACTCTACGGCACTTCAGTCACTTATCTTTGCATTCAGTATATCATGACTGGTCTATCAAAGAATTGCAAGATGTCTGGGATTATGTTACAAACTTGGATCCTCGGCACATGTGCGTGTTCCTTGACGGCCTAGATGAGATTCGGAACGAAGATGGCTTTCTTAAACTCGCGCAGACTATACAGTCTATATCACAGAACCAGAATACCAAACTATGTGTTTCCACTAGGCCCGAGACGCAGATCATGAGGTGGCTTGAGATGATGAATGCTGATGGAATTGTACTTGAGGATTTGACAGCGTTCGATATGCATGTCTATGTAAGAGAGAAGCTTGACCAGCCGTTATCGAGCAGCCCTCTTTCCTCCAGGTCCTTGAAAGATTTACGCCGAAAGCTTGTTAGTAAAGCCGAAGGCGTATTCCTATGGCTTTACCTCGCTACAAATAGCATCCTTGAGGGGATCGACAATGAAGATTCTGAGGAGTTACTTTCTAAACGGCTCCAAGAGCTTCCCAAGGGCCTTGAGAACCTATACGGGGATATGTGGCAAAGATCGAACGCAAGAAGCGCAGTCTATCGAGACAAGGCTCGCCGATACTTTCGTTACCTAATACTAGGAGCGGATGGCGAAATTTCTATTGGGAGCCAGGGCGATTGGTCATTTTACAGCTTGCCACTCCTATTTCAAATTGCGTGTGCCGAAGAACCTAAAATACAAAAAAGGCTTCTGACGGGCACGGGCAGGATTGGATCCGCAGAAATTATACGAATATGCAATGAGACGCGTGCTTCAATACACACTCGATGTGCAGGATTACTCGACGTGCAGCCGCAAGAGTCTTACCCCTCTGACAGCGAAGAGCACGTTTGCAATTTCACTGCCTACCTCAAGGCTTCTGAGAGGGTACGGTTTATTCACCGAACAGCACATGACTTTCTAATTGATAAAGAAGCTGGCCAGGCTATTCTTGGATGCGAATCACTGAGTCGCTTCCCCTGGCAAGCACGACTTCTAAAAGGCATAGTTTGCATGGTGAAAGTGTTGGTACTGGAATTGGAGATGCCATGTGATCTCAGCGATATCGTTAAGGAAATCACGAATTTCGCCAACTGCTGGAAAAGAGAAGGTCTAGAAGTGGCTACGGAGATGCTCGACGCCGTTCAACCATTATTTGGTAAACATTTTGCAGATTCCGACCTGTATTTTTGGAAACCCCAGCGCCCCTTTTTAAATCACTTGACCAACAACGAGTTATTCGATGATTACGTCATATCCTTTCTGACAAACGAATGCCCCCCTTATTTGGCCACCAGTATCCTGCTAAACGGATGGTGTCCAGGATATAATGTTAGATTGCCAAAGAGAACATTTGACGCATTAATAGCTCTTGAAGCTGATGCACACGTTTGCGGAGTACTTGGTCATTCTCATCATTCGTCTTTGCAATTAGTGCCATTTATCGGCCAGGCAACAGCATTTACCAACTTTCTTGTCTCCTTTCTCATGTCAAGGAGAAAGTGTTTGGAGTGCCAAGAGCATCTTGAGGAAAACACCCTTGGCACAAACTCACCACTAGAGGCATTAGAAATTGCACTGGAGATGGCGAAGACTTGCCAAAACCTGAATTTAGCTGTTGCATTGTTCGCTATCTTCCTAGAAGACGGAAACATGTGCATAATACCCTTAAGATCATGGACACAGAGTCTTCATGACCCTATGCCCCAGGTCAGCTTTGCTATCTTTGAGGTCAACATACAGCTTTTACTACTCTATCTAATCTCGGAGGTTGGTGACAATGTTGGACAAAGTGTACTGGCGAGCCATCAAGCTGAGGATATCCTGTCAAGGATCGACAATCCCTCGGCCAAGGTACGATACTTCATGAAGTCAAGAGCGATAAACGACAAGATCGAGCAATGCAGTACCGCTCCATTCACACTGCAGCGTATTGAACCACAGGCACCAACTATGCCAAGAGGCGAGATTGAACATCTTTTCGGGGTCGGCTTCGATGTTCAGACCAAAGTCCTTTTTAACGATGATCAAACAGACCTGACTACAACAACCCAGTACATCGAGAGATTTGAAGTCGAAGAAGTAAATATTGAAGATGCAATGACAAGTTTAGCTGCTGAGAATCTGGGCTTTGGTTCATGCGAGGAGCTTGGTATAACCCCCTCTCCGAGCTATATGGAGTGGTCAAGACACTTTGATACTGTTTCATGGAATTTGTTTCCTCTGACAATGAGAAGGCTTGAAGCAGCAGCAGCGGCTATCGAGGAATCCGATGGGTCGACGGGAATCGATGACTGACTTGTGTGTGGCGTCTATCTTTTTACATAGACTGACATCAGAATTTATAGTTATAAGATTTTAATTTGCGCAACCTAAATTTCTACCTGTCTGGGGACTTCTTTGTTCCTACATGTTTTGACAAATTGTTGCCAAAGATCCCCTTAGTCGGCAGATCTCTTTCCCTCTGTGCAATACCCACGGCTTCCGAAGGTATTGACTTTTTTGCGGCTAGAAGGCCTAAAACCTCCATCATCCACTCCTGGCATCTTTTTGTATTCACCTGTATAGAAATTGTGAGTCGCCGAAGGCCTGAGGTGACAGGGTCCTTACCCCGTCAATTGGTGCGCGGATGTTTTGTCCTTTGGGAGGCGGAGGTACGGACTCTGCAAGTCGTTCGATAAGGCTTCTCGGTGTATTCTCCCTTATCCCTGATTCAGTTTCGGGGTAGTTGTGAATGAATGAATCGTCAATCTTCCCAAGAAAGACCAACTCTTTCAGATCCGGGTAGGCTTGAGTGTTATAGTTCCTATGAATCTCGAATGCAAAACCGGACATGAGTGGTTCTCCCACGACGTGAATTCTTGTGCCAATAGCCTTGAGAGAACTAAAGTCCTCACTCATAGTGTCCCGATCATAGCCTGCGTTTGGGATGAAGAGGGCGAAATGAGAGCGTCGATTTGTTCCTCCGCCAGACTTGGCTAGATACAGAGAGCGGAGTGGCATGATGAGCTGTAAGATTATCTTTAAAATAGTATATGGCCGGTATTGATGAAAGGCCAACTTCTGGGAGTAAGATTATCTCACGTCGCCATTTCTAGAAGCGGGGTTTCTCAACTTTCTGTACGGTAATTGGCTAACAAGGATTGTACGCAAGGTTCAGCCAACAGACCTCATAAACGAGGCATAAACAGGTGGCTAACGAGCCCAGGCCTCAGGACGACTATGC
Source organism: Fusarium subglutinans (assembly GCF_013396075.1). Classification (NCBI taxonomy): domain Eukaryota; kingdom Fungi; phylum Ascomycota; class Sordariomycetes; order Hypocreales; family Nectriaceae; genus Fusarium; species Fusarium subglutinans. The sequence continues at coordinate 68,607 of NW_023502166.1, forward strand.
AATATCCATAGCAATTTATTCACGTAAAATAAATAACTGTTAAGTCGACGGTATCGTCTCCGCGCCTAAGTCCACTTCCAGCTCTCAATACACTTCTCATAGCGCGGTTCCGCCAACTTCCTCTGCTCATTACCTGGCCCTCAATTCTTCTATCGCATAGAAATTATATGCTCATATAACTTCAAGGCTGTATACACATTTCTATTCTCAAGATACAGTTCTGCAAGATAATTCTCGGAAGACGTAGTCTTCTTATGAATCTGCCCAAGAACCTTTCTCTGGATAGGAACAAGCTCCTCCAAAAGTGCAATGGCCTTCGTAAACTCTTTGATCTTGCAGTATTGCTCGATGAGGTATACTTGAATCTTGAGGGTGTCGAAATGTGTTTTGCCCAAGATTTTGCGCTGCTGGATAGGCAAGGTCTCTTCCAAGAGAGTGATAGATTTCTTGTGTTCACCTTTTTGCTCATATGCATATGCGAGGTTATTCTTGATACCAATGAGAAGCGGACCATCCTTTGCAATTTTGCTTTCCGCAGCGTCGATCCCCATATCGAGGCTTGCGATCGCCTTTTCATACTCTCCAGCGTAGTTATAGCATTTCCCAAGCTCATCCAGAAGTATCAACTTTTCCATTGCGCTCAATTTGCTGTCAGCTTTTCTGAGCTTCTCTAGGTGATCAATTTTATGCTTTAGCATACTGTTAAAGCTATGGCCTTTTGCTAGAGCCAACAACACCGCCAATGCGCTGCTGTCATCTTTTGATAGGTGCTTCACCTGAAATACCAGCCTTTTCAGTGAGCTGTATCGCCTTTTCCGGCAGCCCTGTTTCCACATATACTTCTACAAGGTCGAATTAAAAGGATAAGGTCGTTATAAGCCGAGATACATTTATCAATCTCTATTTGCAGACTTCTAAGCATTATGGCGGTCAGTCTGGCAAGGAAGTGAGCAATAGCGCAGTCACCTATCCTCTGACAAAACTTACCCGCCCGTACCCGCGCCTCCGGTTAGATCAAAGATATCCACTGGCTTCTGCAGACTCTGTCCCAATATATTTCTCTTGGCGTTATGTCTATCCACGATACGTTTGAGGACGTATAATGAAGATAAGCCACGTACATCGAGGGACAGCATGCAAATACCACCCTCATCTAACGAACTCATGTTCGGCGAATTTGGGAGCTGACTGCTTATCTTCTGTGGTCTCCACATGTTATGTGAAGAGAAGACGGAGATTGAGATTGATATTCTAAGCTCAGCCTCGTCTTAATCCCAGTGAGACTGGTTGTATGCAAGTAGTCAGCTGCTTATCTATTTTACCGCTTATTGGCTAAACTACCCCGGCAGTTGGTATACTTGGTAGCAAAATGAGCAGTCGTATGCCTCTAGAGAAATCGACATTACATCCCATATAGTTGAGTTCATGATCCCAATTGGAAGATGCGAAGAGGTTAAGTTTGGTTCCCCGTGGTTGCGGTCGGGTAGATGTTGCAAGCCTTAGAGCCGACCCGGTAGAAACTCCTCTGCGGCGAGCTTAAGTAGTATGTCGTCACCACTCCAAGATTATGATAGCAAGTTCGCCTTTTGAACACCTGTCGGCAGTTTTGTTGTTTCTCTTTACTTCGTGCCTAGTTACGATGAGCGTGTTAGGCAGTCTGTAACTTTGACGTAGAACAGTCTACACCAAGGTAATGCAGATGTGATTCTGCAGTTGTCTTGGCTGCAAATTTCAGATGACAAAGACTAGAATCCTACCAATAAGTAAAGGTTCCATGAGCTAGCACGGTGCTCAAAGAGGCAGGTGATAAGATGACAGCCTCTCCAATTGGTCTTTGTTGCCACGCCGCATGGCAAGGCGCAGCAGCCAGACAGTCATTAAAGATTCCCCACTGAGCTATTTCTCACTCCATCACCTTAAAAATAACCTTAAAATAAGCTATCAGAACCTCCTATATAACTAATCACGATGCCGACTGCCACTACATATTTTGGCATTGGTCTCATCAACAACGGTCCACTGACAACGACATATACGCCTCCCGCAAGCTGCATAACTGCAACGACGGACCAAATCTTCTTCGCGCATCCTGACTCTATCACAATCGGTTACGGAGCCCCAACATGTGAAACTACTTCGATGGGGAAATGTCTCCCATCCGGTTCCAATTATGACAAGTTGTCCTCCTACCTCAACGATCACGGAGGTGAAGATATTATTGACTATTATTCTCCTGACATCGCTTGTCCAGAGGGCTGGACTACAGCTGGCACCTTGGCGCATGGCAACCAAACTGGTTCAGTTGAGAAGAGAGGCGTTTTTACGCAGACAAGGATTGCGCCGCCAGGCGTGTCGTTCATTAATCCCATTATGCTCGTGGAGCGAGTATGGCTTGATGCACTGACTCCCTCTGAGACGCTGGCATATTGCTGCCTAGGTATGTCCCAATTCCTGACTCACTATTTCGCGGTCTAACTTTACAACTGGCTGGTTTGCTGCAAAGGGAGGAAGTTGCTTCTCATCCATCAAACCCTTGAGATCAGCAACATATACAGAAGTCTGCAACACGCACCTCGGTCAAATGGCCGCACGTTCCGTCTATACGGTAGAGTCAAGCGATGTGTCGGAATATATATCATCGGTGGTAACGGCGGAGCCAAATCCGAAGATTTTTCCGATGACAGCTTTGCAAACTCGGGCGTATTTCCAGTATGACGAACTTGCGGTTGTTAGACGCTTTCCTGCTGTGAAGCTTGTATACAAAGAGTCGGATATGAAGCTAACTGGGGATAGAGATGAGAGTAGCGATGGGGAAAAGAGCGGCGATGATAAGAATGATGACGCTGGGGATGAGGATGAAGATAATGGAGCCTCGAGTATGCTGATAAGTGGTGGGCTTTTATCCATTCTTGCGGTGTTATTTAGCATGCTCATCGGCGCTGGATTGTTTATCTTTTAGTTGTCGTGAGGGTCATGAACGTTGATATTACATATGAGATATAAGAAAGCTAGCTTTGGAATCCCATATATTCCCCTCGAAAGTGTCCTACACCATTTTTGCATCCGCAGAGCTACAAGATAAAACCCCGTCAACGAAATCCATAGAAATTGAACTACTCATCGCCAGACAAACCTGAATCCGACGACACAACATCCGAAGAGACACCATCCTCATCATCATCCGAGTCTCCAGTACGTTGACCAAAAGCAACATCAAGAAACTCAGCGATGTGCGACCCATCCTCAGATTCAATCTCAGAAGAATCCTCATCATCACTATCCTCCTCCCGCTCAACCTCCGCAAAGAACCTTCTACAAAACTCCCCAAGCGACCCGGTCTTCCGAATAATATCCTGGTGCAGAACCTCCCGCTTCTTCTCAGCCGCCGCTTCATCATATTTATCCCCGTGTATCTTGCGCATGTTCTCATGGACCCGCGCAAACACCAGTTCACACGCGTCAAGGTCTTCGGCACGGTTGGTTTCGATATAACTATCGTCCTGTCTGGCTTGCATGGTTGGGTTCAGGGGGACGCGTTGTATAGTCTCGCCTTCTTTTTGATAGCCGCATGTTTCGATGTAGAAAGATGTGAGCGTCGTTTTGCTCAGGGCCGTGAGGATTTCGACCCATGTGCCGGACTCGAGGTATACTCCCATTAGCACAACATCTCGCAGCGCCGTGGACCGTTCAAAGAGCGCTATAAGTGTTTCTCCTGTTATAGACAAACTCTGTAGGTCCAGCACTTCCAGGGTCAAGGGTTCCAGGCTTGATGAATCCAGCACCAGCACATCAGGTCCCTTGGCCTTGAGAGTATCCAAGTTTGTCGCGAGTGGTATCAGTTGTCGGAGGTATTTGTCGAAGATCTGATTAGATTGGTTATACCGAAATTCGAGGTCTTCGTCTTCCTCGGTACAGTGTCCGTAGTGAACACTCAGACGCTTGAGCCGTTTGAAGAATGCTTTTGGAGAGTGAGGTCCCCCATTGTCGTCGTCCCGGAGAAAATGCCCAAAGTCATACGCGAGAGGTAAGGAGAGTTCGAGTTCTTCCAAATTCTTGAGCCCAGATCTGAAGAGCGCTGTTGCCAAGGACTCGAAGAAATTCTCAGTGTCCTGAACCCAACAACAACTGTTCATACCTGGGTCATCAAAGTCTTGGCTGTAACTATAAGGAATGTCCTCAAAGTTAAGCTTCAGGATCTTGAGATTCGTAAATCTGGGTAATGCACTATGAATCACAGCGCCCATTCGTGCAATGTACTCAAGGTCCTTGTCTCTCTCCTCAATGACAGGCTTGTAATCTTGGAAATCATTCGGACCCCGTATTTTCAAGCAGATTTCTAGACGGCGTACAATTTCGCGGAATTGGTGATGCTTTGACATTTTTACAAGACGAGCAGTGCCGGTGACGCCGTTGCTGGTCACAGCGGTTACGCCCCATCTCGTTATGACACTGCCGGAGTAAATGATGGCGTGCTGAAAAAGAATGGGCGTGACGATCTGGTAGAACAGAAGATTTACGACACGTAGAGATGCTAGGTACGAGCGGCGCTTGATCCCTGCTATCTCGTGCTGGCCTAGAGGAGGGTCGTATCCACCGAAGTGATGACGCTCGTAGCCATCGTGGAGGTACGACACGATCTACATGCGGTCAGCATCAGGATGAGTACTTGACAGATAAGTACAAACTTCATGGAGAATTTCAAGTGGCAACCTCTCAAGAGCAGACATGTTGCTCAGACTCCTCTTAGGCTGTAAAGATAAGCGAAGTCGTGTCATGAACGTGTAGTGATAGCGGGGCTATTCCGGAAATCGTTGGATCCTTTTTCCGGCACTTCTAATTGGCGGACCGACATGGCTGTAAGCCAAGGTACGTACAGTACTTGACAGAGGCGACATGGACTCGACATTTGTTCTTTGGATCAGGTAACACAAGTATTATTCTCATGTGACATGAGGCCAGCGATCGATCTGTAGCAAAATTTGTCAGCTTTAGAGGGAGGGAACACAGCCACTGACGTTTCAACCCTAGCCACAGAACCAGCCACGGCGTTTTCGTACCAGAGCCAAGCTTTGTCCCAACAAAATTCTGGCATTTGACAGTTTCCCACTTAGAAAGGAACCAAAAGAGGTTGCATCTGCCCCGTAACTATTTGCTGTACTAGTTCCAGTAGTGGGACCATGTGGTCGGTAGCGTGAGCCGACCCCGAGCACTATTTGAGTTTAGCTTGCGATGTGAACTGTTAGTACCCGCAATGGAGCGCACTCTATTTTGCCCTTCTCTAGTATGAAATGATGCCCCTCGCTTTCAAGGGCTTGACTGACACGTGCTATGACAGAAGGTGCAACGAAGATTAGATCCAGGGTTGCTTTGATGACGTGGATCGTCACGTCAATAGTAATGGAAGGACACGAAACCCTCCGAGCTTCAACTGGAACGTTCGATTAGGATGTGGCAGACAGATTTGCGCATGGGCCATAGGCCCGAGTGGCAAGGGGACAAAGATTCTCAGCATGTGCGATATCTGGATTGCTCAAACGGGTTCTGGTCACGATGATGTTGGTATAGGCCTTTTTCACCTAGCAAAAGGGAAATACGGCGATATTTGCGCATTCCCTAGTAAGGCTGCCCTTGAGCAGTCGTGCGTCGTGCACATTAGATCGATGAGACGTTATGACGGAGGCGATGGAGTACACCTTCAGCTGTCTATGTGCCAGTATGCGCTATGGTGCATGATCAGGCCAGTGTTGATGCCCCTCCCCCATCACACCCATCGCAAACCAGTACCGAATTAGGGGTGCCCATTGACGTGTGGACTGATGATCTGCAGAACCTCGGCAACTCTAGTCCTAATTGACTAACACGGTAGTCCAAGTTTAGCGACAGAGGTGGAGTCCACTAAACAACACAGAAACGAAGAACCATATTTACATGTGGCAACCAACGAACTATATAAAGACCAAACCCAACTTCCTCAACGGACCAAGATAATCGAATCCCATCTTCGCCTTTGTTTTACAATACACGCAAAATGGCTTCACGATCCTCAACCGCCGTGTACGAGTCCAACTCGTCACGACTCGATGCAAATCCATCAACCAGCCTCAAGTCGAGGCAAAATCCGAAAGACTCTATGAAGTCGACCTGGCGTCGCGCCGATAAAAGCAACTGGACATTGTCGCACTGGTTCTTCGAGATCCTGGGCATCCACCCCTATACCCTCGACAAAAAAGTACCCGTTCATCAGAAGCGAGATAAAGTTCCTTATACACCTGAGTGGCAGCTGCACCGTTGGGTGCTTGTGCATGCACTCATCCCGATGGCTTTACACCACGCCTATGTTCTATACACCGGCCATAACCTTACACCCATCCAAGCATATATCTTCTACAGTCTGGCCTTTAAGGTCACCGCTGTGCATCAACTCCATGCTCTTCGTCGAGTAGGCCACCAGACGGGCTTTTTGGATGGTGATGTCCATGAGAGAGATGGTGTGCCTGATGTTGGCGTCACCAAAGTCGTCAAGAGCCTCCTCGCGACCTCTAGTTTTCGCCCAGTCTTTACTGTCTTCCTCAGCTACCGTACCGCCCAGGCCCCTTCGTCCATCAACTTGGTTTGGCTACCACTTGAGATTGGCCTGTACGGAATCGTGCTTGACTTTTGGTTCTACTGGTACCATAGACTCATGCACGAGGTCGGCAGTCTCTGGAAATACCATCGCACTCATCACCTGACCAAGCACCCCAACCCGCTTCTGACACTCTACGCCGATTTCGAACAGGAGATCTTCGACATCGCCGTCATCCCGCTCGCAACATACTTCTCCCTCAAGTTGATGGGTATGCCCATGGGCTTCTACGAGTGGTGGATCTGCCACCAGTACATCATGTTTACCGAGGTGGGTGGCCATAGTGGCCTGCGGGTCTATACATCACCCCCCGGCACACTTAGCTGGCTGCTTCGTCTGCTCGACGCTGAGCTTGTGATTGAAGACCATGATCTGCACCATCGAAAGGGCTGGAAGACGAGCGGAAACTATGGCAAGCAGACCCGCCTGTGGGACAAGATCTTTGGCACTTGCATTGACCGGATAGAGATGAAGGACTCTAACATGGATTGGGAAACAACTGTTGACCTGCCGATCTTTTGGTAAACACTTGACGATAGCTTATGACTTTGAGAACGTGCTGGGAGATATTCGCAAGTTTCTGTATGGTTTAGATACATAGATGTCGAAATTCTATTATTAGTATGCCCATCCATTAAGGTTTCAAGGTCAATCATCGTATTCGTCTTGTATGTGTGACACGAAGCGCCCGGTATATAGTGCAGATGAAAGAATGAGCCCTGTGTTAAAATACTCGCGATTTGTGAATTTTCGCTGCTGACAATTCCCCTCATCTCAAGCTAGCGGTGTGCCTCATAGTGAAACCCAATACTCGCGCTTCAGGGTACAGAGCTTTTTTCCCTCTCGAGACCTCATTAATTCTTCCCTTTATCCATTGACAAATGTGTTATCCAATCCTGCTTTTTGCATTATATGACGCAATGCTCTAGGCTACAAGCTGCAATTGGGTTAAAGAGTACACAAACGGCAAGTCTTGCGTCACTCCGTGCCGTTGGCCCCCAATTTCTCAGGATTACAGGGTGCTGATTTCTCAGGCGTGTGAAGCAAGGGCTTATATATCAGGTTTAAGATACGAAAATAGGCGGTGACAATCTGCTGTTCTCGGAATATTTCCAACTTTAATTAAGGTTACGCGATGACTTCCCCGACGTTAAACCATAGGCTGCAGCCTCGACTAGAGGGAGACTCTGCTGAAGAACAACGATCGCCTGGCAACACGACAGAAGAGCAGCCAAACATTCATCAGCAGAGAGTAACCCAGCCACCGTTTTGGCTCAGCAAATACGCACTGGTCATATTCGCCCTCATCTTCGCAGCCCTCGCTGCATCGCTCATCACCCTCAAATGCGTTTCCGATACCAAAGACGGCTTCCCTCTCCACTTCTCCTCCAACGAATACTCTTGGACGTACGGTCCTACAGCCGTGCTCATAATCGTCTTGAGCTTCTGGAGACGAGTCGACTACTATTATAAGGCTGCTGAACCGTGGAGGGAACTTCAATCTGGGCCTGTACTCGGTTCCAGGTCGCTTCTGTTGGACTATGTGTCACCATTCCAGCTCCAGAGTGTATACCGAGCTTGCGAATTCCGTCATTACCGTGTTTTCGCCACAATCATCTCATTCTTTCTACTCAAAAGTATCATCCTTGTTTCCACTACTTTATTCGTGGTTCAGCATCCGTCGCATGCTGAATCGGTGGATATCACGTACGAAAATACTTTCGACGCTGCTAGTACTTGGGCCTCTTTCGGTTTGCCATATTTTTATGGGAACAGGAAGCCGAGTCCCTTCTTAATCAAAGGGGAAAAGGTGTATTTCGATGGCGGCTCGGACAAGCCTGTCTATGCGTACGTGTCTCGTCTCAGAGGCGATGTGGTACGTGATTATGCTTGGAACACCCAAGGTGGATTCGTAACCCAGAGGTTCAAATCGACAGCATCGTCACTCAACGTGACGTCTCTCGCAGCACCGGTCGACTTATTTCTTCCTGTTGTTAACTGCGAAGATGCAACGTTAACTCTAGATCCTCCCACCGACCAAGGCTCGTACTACATGTGGAACTCGTCCACGTGCTCAACGGGAAGAAACAGTAGTTTCATATGTCCTGACTATAGACCTAATAGCTTGAATAGCAGCCGATGTGCTAGCCAACCGTGGGCATATACGCTTCACCGCATAAACTGTTCAGAGACCAGGCCCCCGGATGATTCAAAAGCAAATGGCGGGGGGGCTTCTGATGTACGATACGCCATCACAGTCGCTAACCACAACATCCCCTCCATGATCGATAACTATACAGAATTGGCAGGAATTAAACTCAACAACCATTCAGCCGTTCTTTGCAAGATTGGCTACAAAATGGTTTCGGTCACTGCAACTCAGGATATGCTCTCGAGCAATGTGTCTCTGACCCCAACCTCCAACTATGGAGAAGGAAGACAGTTACACAACTTGACGAATTTCTCACTGTCCGAAATGCTTATGACAGATCTCGAAGTAGCGTCTTCGACTCTTGTCTACAATGAGAATGTCCCCCGCCTAACTATTGAATCTACCAAGATGAGCCGCGATTGGACTGCTAGCGAAGCACTATTTCAGTTGATGGCTATCAAGTTAGGAGACGAGTTCCGACCTGACGTTCTTTCCGTACCGTCAACCCTGAGGAAGATGTCAGTCGAGATTCTTGAAGGGCTTCTCAATGAGATGGCTCGTCAGTCACTGCTCGTGAACAAAGCTACAAACAGTACAGGTGATGGTCTCGTCAGCAGCCCACGGCTACAAATGAGTAATGTGACAGTTTGGTTCATGGTTTCAGGCTTTTCATTCTTGTCTATCGTCTGCCTGCTCTTACTGTTTGTATCTTCTACACACTGCTGGTTCTCTGCGATGGGTGGCTCTATTGCCGGTCATGCTGCTGTTTTGGCCAACAATCCTTCACTGCAGAGGATCCTGCAGAGCTCGGGTGGATTGAGCGAAAAGAGTTTGACTGAAAGTATAAGAGACGTGGAGTTCACCATGACCAGCGCCAGTGGTGGTGTTCGGATACATGAAACGGGGAAGAACAGTCCTTCAGATGACCGAGAACGTCTGGCCACCAATGCCAAGCGCTGGACACCTATAGCTGGGTCATTGTATTTCATGACGGCCACTATCGCCATCCCCTTGCTTGCAATCGGCGCACTTGAGCTCCTCCAACAACTATCTAATCAAAGACAAGGCATTTTCGACATAAACAGAACAGACTCCTCCACCATTTCAATTACACGAATGGCCTCCACGGCGATATTCTTTCTCATATCAACAATGGTCAATAGTCTTGACTTTGTCATAGCGACTTTTGCCCCGTACAGTGTTCTTCGATCAGGAAGTGCTCCTGCAGAAACAAGTATTTTGTTTCACTTGCTATCCGTATCACCGTTCCTGATAGTACTCAAATCACTGAGGGCTCGTCAGCCAGGACCAGCATCTTCCAACGTTTCATCACTCTTGGGCAGCCTCCTCACAATCGCCTCATCGGGTCTCTGGACACTCACGGGACCTGTAAATGTCGAGAGATCGATGACAGCAATCGCAGGGAATTGGCGTACATCATGGTCTGCCTTCAGCCAGGATGACTCTGGTGCTGCAAAGACACTGAACCTCATTCGGCATGGAGGGGCAAATTCCTCAGTTGCAATTTGGCAAGACGTGGTACTGCCGAGTATAAGCATTGCATTTCCTGACTCTTCTATGCCTGACACGATGGCTCAATCCTCCAGCTACACTTATAGCGTCGGGGCGTTGCGGCCCTTCCTCAACTGTACCGTGGTCCCGGCAGAGAATCTAGTTATGGATCCGTGGGTCATGGCTATTTACTACGCATTGGACGGGGGTCGTATCGGGCACTCACGTGAGAAAACCATATGGGCTAACTTCACCGCTCCGGTCGGTTGCAAAGGCCATGATGTCAACGGGAAGTCTTATGTGTCATTCAATACGAGTGTGAAGATTGCGGATCGAGAAGGAAAATCCTATCATGATAGGTGGGTTGGTAGTTACTTGGATCTCAACCTAACCGTTAGTGACCCCGGTGCTGACTGTCCCTCCGTCGGCATATTCTTTGGAAATATGGGAGGCAATGATACCTCGGCATGGAGCATGACAGCCTTGACTTGCACTCAGGGCATCGAGCAAATTCCAACGAACATCACGTTCAAGGGCGACCCAGCTCTTGGGGTAATCGATGAGAAGCATCCTCCACTGCTAGCTCGAAAGCAAGCTCGGGAATGGGTAAACAGCACCTCAGGGTCATCGGCGCTTAACTACAAGCTTAAGCATTTTCTCGATGACCATCTGAAACTCTATCCGACTCACAACATTACCGAGCAAAAGCAGGACTGTGATTCATTTTTCAACCACTTGATATACGGTCCGAACGCGGCAAAGAAAGAAGAACTCCTCGGCCCTAGGAATGTCAGCAATCTGATTGATGCTGTGCAAAAGGGCTACAGCGAGTACATGAGATATCTCATTGATCTCAACTTCCGAGCAGACGAAAAGACCCCCCATGACGAGCTTGTCAGTGCTTTAGCGTCTCCATCTCCAGCTGGGGAGGCAGTGCCACCTAACACGGAAATAAACGGAACGATGCGCCAATTAATCACCCGCTTTGCCATAAACCCAACTTCCAAAACCATTCTCCAAGTCCTACTAGCTGTCATAGCTGTTCTGAGCCTCGAAAGCTATCTTCTTGTCAAGATTCGCGGTACACTTCCCCGCGATCCTTGCAGCATAGCCAGCACGATGGCATTTCTGGCTGGATCTCAGCTGTGCGATCGAGATTCGGGCATTATACCGCAAGGAGCTGAGTACATGGCTGATGGACAGCTGAAGAAGGCTTTTGATGGCTGGGTGTTTAGTCTCGGGTGGTGGCAGAAAGGAGAGGCTTCGGTGGAGTCAGAAGAGCGGAGTGATGATGCGAGAACATCAGGAGATACAGATCCTCAGAGCGAGACACGGGAGGGGCAAAGGACTCGTGGAAGATTTGGGATCGATGTTGGGCGTGCGAGTGTTTCCAAGTTCTAGTTGGTACGAGGAACCCATAGCAGTCTTCTGTGGACAATGAACTGAATCTTGTAATCTTCATATTCACATGCTAAAGACATAAATCTCAGGTCGCTTCTATGTATGCAGCGCAAACTAAAAACTCAATTGGTATCACTTCAAACATTGCTTCGCCTCATTGCCTCGGGTATCTCAGTAATGACCTGCTCAACATCCGTCTTGACATAAATCTGTCGTCCAGCCTCACTTCCCTGTCCACTATGCATACTTCCCTCGCCTCCGACTATCTGACTTCTCAGCGCAATCTCATCATCGAACCGTAGTCTATTCCCTTTTCCCCCATTGGAGATTGTTGGGAAACTCGATCTGCTTTTACTACCGCCTTTGAGGCGAAGATATCGTAAGAACGACTTGAAGCTGGGTAGACAGGCTGATACAATGCCCATTGATGGCTCGACGGAGGACCATATTGCTACGGTGCCCATAGCCCATGTGTTGTCGGCAGCTTTGGCGAAGACGTCGAGATAGTATACTCGTACTGCACTGGCGATGCAGACTCTGTATAGTGTTAGTATTATTCTGGGGAAACAGTCGTGGTGTCTTACAAGCCTCCAAGCGCCAAGATACCAAACACAGCTCCCTTCTTCTCTCTACTCATCTGAAGCTTGAGTACCTCTGGCACCGGTATCAACAGCACGATGACGTTGGTGAACAGATTGATAATGGCCAGAATGACGAAGAACCGTGGAACATCAATGCATGTTCCCTCAGTGCCTTTAAACTGTGTCCAGTAATGGCTCACAGGCGTACAGCCCAAGATCATGGTGAACAGGAATATCACGGGATATGATGCCACCAGAAAGGTACCGAACCAAAAGGCGATCTTGAATGAGAGGCCGCCTCGGCTGAATATTCGTCGGTAGAACAGAAGGATCGATACTTTTGTTGTAAAGACGGATATTGCGAAGAAGTGAGTGTAGATGTATGAGAGCTAATAATATTAGTATGAGAGGTTCAATACATAGTGTTGACAAACCTTGGAAACCTCAACCATCTGATCTATCGTAAGTGCCCAGACATGCTTACCAGCGCCAGCTTGGCCAACTAAGAATATTAGTGATTACCAATCACATGAACGGATAGAACTTACCAACTACCACCATAGCTGCAGTAGCAGCCACAAAGACCCACGATATAATAATAGCATAGTCATCAAGACTCAGCCCATAAACCTGCTGCGTGCGAATCACAATGCGACCAGCCAAGAACAAAGCAGAGATGAGCAACAAGGTAAGAACAACAGCAGCATTCTTGGCCTCACTATTAGCCGAGAGATCTATCCCTTCAGGCGGTGGGCCAAAGATGGCAACTACCAAAGGGTCAACCTCCATTGCACACAAAAACAAAAGCTAATAAGCACGGCCACTTAAACTCCCCAGACGGGGGAGACATGGGGCTTTTTAACAGCTACGGTAGTGCAAATCATGATACAAAAAAGCAAGGTGAACCTCGTGATTAGCAGTGGGACATATTTGTTGCATTGCTCCATATTATACAGCGGGCTCGGCTACCATTATCAGGGGGTCAACTCGTCCGAAACGAGGGCGGGTCTTTTTCAAGGGTGAACCTCGTGTGTTGCGAACGAGAGTCTTGGTATCGATTTAAGTTTCGGATTATGCATAGTTTTAGGAAATGCGATGACGACGTCGCCGTTTTTACTCTGGGTATTTCGCCTCTTTTTGTCAAGGTTGAGGTTATTCATGGTAAGGTTGAGGCAAGGTTGAAGGATATCACCGTCAACAATCAGGTGGTGCCGGTATTACCGTCTTGTCCTCGAATTGCCGGGTTTCATCTTGACTACCCCTAGCACAGCTCCATTGGGCAATTCCAACGTGCGACTGACTCGAGTTTTCTCAACGTTACATTCGCGACCTTGCGGAATAACGGCGGTGCAGTTCTTATCAACCATGACCCCAATCAAGATCCCTGTCTCGGCAACGTGGCTTTTGTCATTATATCCACAATCAGATTGAGATTCTGCACCTGCTCTTCTTGAAACAGACAAGTCTTAGCTATGAAAAGGCATGGAGTTCGTCGCAATTGCCGCGGTGATAAACTGGGGTTTCCTGCTGTTGTCCCGCAGAGCAAGGATGTTGAAGATGGTGGACCAATCGGTAAACGGCATTTCATGACTGATAACGGTGCTTCAAACGATTCGAGTTAAAGATCAACGCCAAGAACAAAGACTCAATAGAGTTTGTCTCATCTTGGCGGGAGGCGCGCTGCCCGAAAGTATATGCAAGAGATATCAACGTTGGATACGACCTGCACCGCATTGGGCTATTCGTGACGCCTGATCTGCGCTATAATGGCTGGATCTATAACTTTGTGCTTAAGCGAAGGTTAATCGGGAAGGTGATTCTGAATAGGAGGGATATAAATGCTGCTTTCAGGTTTGAGCAAGTCATCAGGTGATGAGGATTGTTTGTGGGAGATGTGATCGGTGACTAAAAGAGTGGTCCGAATGGTAACTGCCGAGTGATCTTTGACGCATGCAATTGCAGCTTTTGTGATAGATGACTCGCGATAGAGGATGCATATGACATGGTGTTGACCCTGATGGCGAGATATAGATCTTGGCGTGCCGCTTGATCCAGACCTCGGGAAGTCGCGGGTATTGTGTTTTAACGGGAACGAGACTTAACGAGTAGCAAGATTCGGTCTCAGGGCTGTGTCGGGCGTGGAGTTGAGAAATGCACAATGTTGAGTGGAATGAATCGGGTATATGGCTTGTAGTTTGAGAGCTGCTTATTAACAATCTGAAAAATCGGCTTCATGGTCTAGAGGTATGATTCTCGCTTTGGGCAAAACCCAAAAGCATTGCTTGCGAGAGGTCCCGGGTTCAATCCCCGGTGGAGCCCTTTCTTTTCCACAATTCTGCAATCTTTTTTATCTCTTTTCGCTTTTTTTTCGCTGCAGTTCCCTTTAAAGAAGGATGTTCCTTTTTCCCTTGGGTCTCGTTGGGTCCATTCCTGTCACCGTTAACAAAAGGAGATATGATTAGAGGCTATTATACTGCACCTCTATTTCTCTGTTGATAATAAAGGGTCTTTTACACGCACATAAATCAGTAAGCATTTACTGGGAAAGACCAGTCATATAGCCTCAATATGCTTTTTAGCGAAGCGTCTCATTGGATCAACTCTGAGTTCAGCTTTTGACTTTAAGGCGTAGACCAGTAAGAGCGAGTTGCAGCGGTGGAAACTTCACGAAATAAACATGCAAGATGTATTATTCACCTCTGGCAGAATCCCTTGAACAAAGATTTCGCTGACCTACAAAAGGAACCTTCTCACTAAGGCGGCTCAAAGGGACATAAAGTTCGCGCGTTCTTGTGATATAAAAGGATGGTTTCTCACTTTCCCGGCCTAATCAAAGTTCCCTTCAACGTGCGCCAGAACTCATCCCCTCAGACTTGTATTACTTTCGCCAAAGCTCCCTTAATATTTCTCGCACGTAATGATCCCTCGCGACTCGGACCGTGGCTCAACCGCCGGGTTGCACATCCCAGCACGACCAGTCCACACTGACACCAATGCGACGCCATCGAACGCCTCCCTACAACGAGGACGGTACACTCTCGTGCAGCCACCGAAGTCTCTCAGAGAATGGACAGATCGGAGGGGCAAGCCATATCCCTATGGAAGATCGTCTACACCTCTCGTTTGGCGATCGTAATAGGACATGGCCCAAGAGGATCCTGAGATTGGATATGAGCGTTTATTGATCTCCGGTGGTAAGTCCCCTGATAAGCAAATCTGTAAGCAAGATTACTTACTGTCGTTTACAGGACGTCATATAAGGTGGTTGCATGCTGGGCGCGCGAAGTGACGATCACACTGCCTTCGACCAGCATCGTCTTGATGTTAGACAAGGGGCCGAAGATAAATACGTTGAATGGATCAGACAATAGATCAGTATTACAAATTATCAATTTTGGAGTGGTATAATGATCAATACAACGCTGTGCGAAACCCAATATTCCAATCTGCCCTGTGCCTTACTCTCGAATCATCATTTGCCTAATACATGAATCCGTGAATCCTCATCGTAAAGAACGTAAAGAAAATTGCGCTGATGAAAAGACAAAGCATCGCAAGCGCCGAAACAACCCTTGATCGTCCATCGCACTTCTTCTTCGTAGTCAAACCACCCTCCTCTAAAGAAGCAAGCTTCTTCTCCAAACCCGCCCGATACTCAATCTCCTCGTCCCTCTGCGCATAGACATACGAAACAACACTCTCATCAGTGAAATGATCAGAAGGCTTAGCATCCCTGTCCAGCACAAAAATCTCATCCTCCAAAAACTTCTTCACACCCTCCTGCCAAGGCGTCTTCTTGATAAACAAATTGATCATCTCTGTGCAGCCCATAATAGCATTCCTCGCGCCAATCATCTCATTAAACGTCGTGACATCCCTCGGCGCAGGATCCTGTTCACCGTCTTTATCATCGTAGTGAGCATGACGATCACCGTCTTGGTCGTTGTATGTGTGGAAGCAGAGAATAGAACCCCAGTCACCGTAGGTGTCAGGCTTGAAGCGGATATATCCCGCGGTGTCGCGCTCAATCAGATCGGACGGGTTGCGCAGGCGGCGCTGCGTGTGGCCTAGGGCGTACGAGTCGGATATCATATGGAGACAAATACCGAAAGCGCGTTTGCGGATGTTGGCGTCTTTGTATTTCGGTGTTGTGGCGAGGATGAGATCGCGGAGGGTGTCAGATTTCGAGGGGATGGTGTCTTTGGTAAAGAAGCCGGGTAGAACGTTATCGAGAGTGTCGTCTTCGGAAATGCCTTGATCGCCGCATGCAAGCTTGTACATGACCTCCATCCACGTAAGAATGTTCTTGCGCGTCTTCTGCGGTTTCTCACCCATCACTGAGCCCATACCGTGGAAGAACTGGAGATCTCCCATATGCGATCGCTTGATCATGCATTTCTCATCGCCGAACTTGAAGGCGTTTAACCACTCGACACCTAAGCCAAACATGCGATTATCTTCGGTGACGTCTTCGAAGAGTAGACAGGAGGGATCGTCGTTCCAGACTACGCCGCGGAAGAATTCCCATTGTTTGTCGTTGATGTTGTTGTAGACTGTTCCGCGGGGGAATGTCATGTCGGATTCGATAAAGGCTGCTACGACGATGCTTTCGTGGACGGGGAATTTAATGTCCATTTTTGTCGGGAACGAGACACCGACACCAATGTCGTAGTTTGCACGGAAATCATCGTTCTTGGTGGTTATAGACTTTTTCGAATCCATGCGAATCGTTACATTCGCTAATCTGTCAGCGGCCTCTCAATAACAAAGGCTCAAAACATACCAGTCAAAGGACTCCCCCGCTCCTGAACATCCGTAACATCAATCTCAAAGACCCTGGAGCAATCCTTGACCTTGACATGGTTCTTGGAGAGCGGCATAGCAGGACACTCAAACTCGAGCGTGAAATTCCTCCAGCCCTGGCCGTATCTCGCTTCATACGTGACCCATGCTTTTGAACCTCCCCAGCTCGGTTGCGCGAGGTAGATGGTCTGTTGAGTACCAGCTTCGATCACATTGAGGGGCTGGCGTAATGGCCAGTTTCCGCTCTCGAGGCCGGAGTCTTCGAGGAGGAGATCCTCTGAGGATTCGTTGTTAATTTGGACGCGGCAGGAAAAATCCATCGAATTATTTGTGCGGTTGATTTGTCGTTGGTGTGGTGAGATGAGGTAAAATGGGAGGAGAGCGGTTGGTGATGGAGGCGCAAAATGAGTGACGATTCTGCAGGCGAATTTGAGATCGTGATGCAAACCTTGGCGATCGACGATGACGTCGTTCGTTTTAGCCGCGTCTGACGTGAGAGCCTGCAGCGGGGCTTTTGCTCCTAGCCAATCAAGACACGTAATCAAAACGCGGGGCAGGGATTGATGCCTCAGCCCTGAAGATCTTCGACAAGCATGTCTTTCAGAAGCCAAACAATACGAAAAGGTTGACATTGCAGCAAAGCATCTCTACCCAATTTATATATAATAGTTTTTTTACATTATATTTCAAGGAAGATCAGATAAGTACTTCTCAACATATTTTGGAGTTTTAAACAATACTAAGGCTTGTTTGGATGGATTTGCCTGAATTTGGAAATTGCTGCAGGGTAGCAATGGCAGCAAAGATCCCTGAGGTGCTTCCTCAGTCAGTCGGCGCGGCGTAAGATTAATCCGGGATCTCCTCAGCGTGACTCGCCCTCTGATTCAACTTACCTGAAGCACTCATATCGGCCATTGGCAGTTCGTCAACAACAGTCTCTGAAGACGTGAATCGCGATGCGACAACACCACCTCCCGTGATAAGGCTTGATGGCATCGAATCAGCCACCTGCGCGCGACCGCTCGAAATGCCTTTCCACATTATACACGACGAGGCCTGAGCGATCGAGCGATGCCTGATGAACCCTCCCACGTCCCACCCGCGTCGTCGACCCATATCGTTTGCTCTGACCGAGAACGTCGACGACTGGTTCCTGCTAGCATGTGCATATACCTCTACGGGGCTTGCTACATGGGCGCGGTAGCCTCTCTCTCGCGCCCTATTGAGGTTCTATGACGCTGTCGGGAGACGACAGTAGGCGGAAGCTCGGTGCGGTCGGCATAAGCCATCGCGCTTACACCCGAAACAACATTGTCGGCCAAGACAACGTACGATTCTTGGAGGGAATATCCTCCCCAATTGATCCGTCTGCTCCTGACCACGAGCGCCTTCTTTGTCGCCGCCAGCTCCATGTCCCTTTTGGCCGAATGCACTTGCGATCTGCCCACTCCAATAGCGATTCCACGAGGTCCAATAATAGCACCGGCACACCTGTATAGAATTCGAACGAAAGGCTGCCTGTTCATGGTCCAAAGTCTCGGATACACTTTATTCGCATCGATTGTCCTCGGAACGTCGCAGTCGTTAAACAACAGGACCCATAGCACTCACGGCTTTGGTCTTGCTGCGGTACTCGTAACCACGTCTACATACATCCCGGAACTTCACCAATTAACTCATATCCATAATAATCTTGCAGCGACATCATGTTCTTAATCTGTTTTTTAACATGCCCTACTATATTCCACCCGTAGTGCCCAAGCTTGAGTATCCATTTAACTGCGACCTCATCTCCACATCACAACCCTCCCTGTCCCACTCAGGTCCACCAAAAAGAATAGCGCTTCCTCCACTTATCAAGACGGGCAAAAAACATACAACAGCGGGGATTCGCTGGTCGTCACCGACCCAACTACTAATCCGCCGGTTAGGACTATGGGAGAGCATCCCGTATTTTCCACTACCTTTGGTCGTATGTGCTAGAAAGAGGTGACATTGGAGGCTATATAGATACATTGTAGGCCCTGTCAGTGTTGAAGGCTAGGGTAAACTTTACGAGTCAAAGCTCGCTCATTTATGGCCAAGACATACACGGAGCAAGAGTGCATCGCAAGTAAACTGATCGATCTATCGTCAAGGTCTTTAGTTATCGTCCATACACTCCATGCATCATCCTACCCATAAATAGTCCAGACTATTAATCGATCCCCATCTGGTCAAGGGAAAACGCATTAACCACAACGCTATTGCTGCACCACATACCCCGTCACTTCCAGACCATGTACTCTTCACCAATTCCATCACCTTGTGCGCTGATGCAAATTCATACAACAAGCGCCTTCTGATGATTTCTGCGTAGGGTATATCAGTGAGGTCAGGAAACTCGTGCGCCATAGATAAAACAATGTTGAAAGTGCCCCGAGTGCTTCCTTTGTGAGTGACCAGGTTCCAGAAGAAGCCAAGCACACGGTTCACGCTGATCCTGCACCAGCTTTAATACCGTCTGCAAGAGTAGTAAAATGATTCCTAAAAGCCTCATTCGCCCATGAGAGCTTCATCACATGCTCCGTTGATCAAGCTTCTCCCCCAGTCTGGTCTTCAGACGGTGAGATCCGATTGATCTTCGGGTAGGCCC
The DNA here is from genome assembly GCF_013396075.1 of Fusarium subglutinans. Lineage (NCBI taxonomy): Eukaryota > Fungi > Ascomycota > Sordariomycetes > Hypocreales > Nectriaceae > Fusarium > Fusarium subglutinans. The sequence continues at coordinate 88,316 of NW_023502166.1, forward strand.
ATAGCTTAATGATGAGCTTTGAATCCCTGGCAATTGACAATATACAACGTTGGACGTCAATTTCTCAATTCCTCCACCTCAGTATCGAAGCTGTAGGACAAGCGTAGAACTAGCTCTCCTTATGTGTACACAAGACCCAGATGAAGCCACCATTGCTAGGCTGAAGTGTTCTCGTTAGCCTCTTTGCGCTTTTCCTTCTTTGCAATCTGTAACTTCTTCGACATCTTGACAGGGTTTACGCCAGGCGTTTCAAAGACAGTATCGATCTCCTCCAAAGAAAGATGACTGAACTCAGGAAAGAATTGCCAAGTAAGGTAGATGCACACAAGATCGATTCCAATGAAAAGGAAGTAAATCTGACACGGAAAGTTAGTCTCAGGATTACAACTGAACGAATATCAAGGGGGATTGGCCTACCTTCCACTGCCAGGCCTGAAGTGCGTAGGAGACGCCATATGTCATTATAAAGCCGAAACAATTCAGGAAGAATGAGTACATTCCCATGCCCTTTGCTCGCTGGGAGTAGTGCAAAACCTCGTTGGGATAGATGTTATGAAGAACAAAAACTGTAGCGTTTCGGTCAGCAAATGCCCAGCAAGACGACGGGTATAAGAGAAGAAGGAGTTCTAACCAAAAAGTCCATTGCAGATGTTGAATAAAAAGATGAACGCCACTGTCGCAATACCGGTCGAATGCACACTAATACCGTTTGCATATAAACCACCCGTGACAGAAATGAGACTCGGGAAAAAAACAAAGATACACATCGAAAAGATGAGTAAGAATCGCCTCGTAACTCTATCAATGAAGCTCGAACCAGCCAGAGTAGCCAAATAAGATGCGACAGTGAGACCAACGTTGATACTGAGCTGCTTTTGTGAGTTGGTGATTCCGACAAGTGTCAAGATGCCAGCAAAATAGTAGCCGAGCATACCACTGCCGTTACATTGCTGAAAGAAACTGTATAGGAAGATAATCCAAAGGCGGCGACGGGAGGCTTTGGTCGTCCAAAGAACTCTAAAATCCCAGGGCTTACTCGTCATAAGCTCCATGGAATCCTGTATCTGTTGGATCTCGGCTATGACAACCGGGTCATCGACACTTCCGGAGACAGTCTGATAACGGGAAATGACCTGACGAGCCTCATCGATCTTGTTCTTAGCAACGAGATACCGAGGTGACTCAGGGGTACAAGGGTAGACCAAAAGCGCGATAATAAGAGGCGGCACAATCTGAATGATCAGTGGTAACCGCCAGCTCCAGTTATTTTCCATATAAGAGCCCCCCAAGACGATACATGCAATGGCGATAGAGCCAATGCTGTAGCATGCACAGTAAAGACCAACAGCTAACCCACGATAGCAAGCTGGGGCCACTTCACTCATGTACATCGGACCACAAGTCGCTGAGAGGGATGCTCCCATACCGGCGAATAGACGACCTACAATAAGACAGGCTCTGTTGGGCGCAACAGCCTGCAGAACGCAAGCAACGACTAAAATCGAGCTACCAAGGAAGGTCACGCCACGTCGGCCGATCCAGTCTGCTAGCCATTGGAAAGGACTTGCCACAGCATTGCCAATAGACATGGCAGCGAGTATGATGCCAAGGCCGCCGCCGCTTACACCAACGTCAAAGTGTTCGCGAAACGAGGGGATGGCATTGATGCTGCCAATGACGTTCCCGTCAATAGCAAAAGCAGCACAGCCTATGAATTGTTAGTCAGTTATTGAGAGAAACATACACAAAGAGTGTTGAATAGTACTCAAGCCCTGGATTAAAATGACAATAGCCAAACGAAAAGCGGCTTTGGACTTCCAAGTAATGGCATTTTTGGCCATCTGCTCAAGGTCAATGGTGGTGAGCTTGGATTGGGCATTCTCGATCTGAAACTCCTCCGATTTCAGTTCAAGATGGCTGTTCGTTGCATCTAGAGCCTGGGGTTCTTTGCCAACGGCCATGATGAACGGTGTTTGGCTCAAAGGAGCGATTTGATGTTGATAGTTTGAAGGGGTTAGAAGCGCAAATGTAGACTAATTGATTAAAATAGAATCAAGATGAAAGGCACGGTTTAAAGGTACTGATACATATTCACCAATCTGGGACTGTCACATCACTCCACACCCTTACCCCAGATTCTCTAACATCATGAAATGTGGGCAACCAGACAAATGATGGGAGATTCAAGCCTGGCGAGGGTTAGTCTCTCTAGCATGGATTGAACATACCGACGGGTAATTAAGCTGTATCCTTACGAAGGTTTGTGATCTCGACTCGGTCGGACTACGGATTCGCTACACCTTCTAGTATGCGACGTCACGAACCCCTCGGCACTGCCACGTTAGAGTTCAACCACAAGAATATCACGGGCTACAAGCGGGCTTTGCATCTAGACGACTCGGAAGTTTCTGTTGAGTTTTCAGCAGATGGAGGCTTATTTAAGCGTCATGTCATTGCGTCGTATCCTGATGATGCAATTATCCTACGATTCCAGGGGTCGAAGCGGAGGCGATTCGTTGCTCGTTTAGATCGATTGAGCGACAACGAAACGGAGACAAATACCTACGTCGACACTATCAGGTCTTTTGGCTCTCGGATAGTTGTTCATACTACACCAGGCGGATTCAAAAGCAATCGCCTGTGCTCCGTTCTTGGGGTTGAGTGTGACGATGATGGATCTGTTGAAGCCATTGGCAACTGTTTGGTCGTCAATTCGTCATCATGCAGGATTGCAATAGCTGGTCAAACTACATTCCGACACGAGCGGCCTGAGAAAGTAGCATCGGACCAAGTTGATCAGGCTCTTTCCAGGACATGGCAAGATGTGGTGTAGAGGCACAGGACAGATTATCATAAGCTTTTCAACAGGATGAGCTTGAAGATGCACCCCGATGCTTGTCATTTACCCAACAATGAGCGTCTTCTCAATAATTGAGATCCTGGACTTGTTGCCTTGTATCATAATTACGGCCGGTACTTGCTTATATCCTCAAGTCGAGATGGATACAAGCCATTGCCGGCGACACTCCAGGGTATTTGGAACCCTTCCTTTGCACCACCGTGGGGCTCTAAATTCACCATCAATATCAATACGCAGATGAACTACTGGCCTGCTGGACCCTGCAGCCTCAGTCATGAGTGCACACTTCCTCTGGTGGACTTGGTAGAAAGACTGTCGATACGAGGTTCACATACATCGAGAGATATGTATAATTGTCGAGGGTGGTGTGCGCATCACAATACAGACATATGGGCAGATACAAGTCCTCAAGATCGCTGGATGCCTGCTACTCTATGGCCTCTGGGGGGTCTTTGGTTGTCCATCACATTGATGGATGGCCTAAGATATGATTATGACGAGGATATTCATGACCGACTTTTCAAGATTCATGAAGGTGCCGTTCAATTTGTTATTGATTTCATGATTTCTTCCAAATGCGGTTCATTTCTCGTCACTAACCCCTCACTTTCTCCGGAGAATACATTCATCTCTGAAGCGGGTACAAAGGGAATATTCTGTGAAGGTTCTACGATGGATATGACGCTTATCAGACAAGCGCTGGAACAGTTCAACTGGAGTTTGGAACGATTGTCCAAGATAGATCACCCTCTCGAACAACCAGTCAAAGATGCTTTGGCTCGACTTCCGCCATTGACCATCAACGAAAAAGGTCTTATCCAAGAGTGGGGTATCAATGATTATGTTGAAGACGAACCGGGTCATCGACATGTATCTCATCTGTATGGCCTATATCCAGGCGGATTCATCCACCCCATACACACCCCAGATCTCGCTGTAGCAGCCAAGAAGGTGCTAGAACGTCGTCTTGCCAACGGTGGCGGCCATACTGGATGGAGCCGAGCGTGGCTACTCAACTTCTTTGCCCGATTGCGGGATGCCAAAGCCTGTGGAGATAACATGGACCTACTACTGTCTAACTCTACTTTGCCTAACCTTCTCGATTCGCATCCTCCATTTCAAATCGATGGAAACTTTGGAGCATGTGCGGGGATCATCGAGTGCTTAGTGCAATCTGTCGAGACTGAGATTGATGGACTAAATGTTGTATGTGTATCTTTACTGCCGGCGTGTCCTGATGAGTGGGAAGATGGCCACGTGCAGAAAGTGAGAGTGAAGCAAGGGTGGCTCATATCGTTTCAATGGGGCTGCAAAGGGCATCTCGTAGGAGAGGTAGAGGTCTTTTGTACCATGGGAGGTGCGGACGATGTATACATCCGAGGTCCAGACCAGTTCGAACAGCGAGTCAAAGGTGAAGCTGGGCGGCAGTATATCTTTAAGGTGTAGTATGAGTAACGCTACTGCATGATGCTACGACCTTGTAATGCCTTGTGAATATTGCCTCAAAGTTTATCATGCTGAGCGACAAGTCTTATGTTTACGGTAGGGGTGTAGGATATGATAATGAATGCTTAGATACAACGAACTACTTAAGAAAGTCCCGAGAGAACGATGAATAATCTTGATCTCATGGTAAATTACGGGCGGGTTTATTAATAATGAGACCCGAATATCGCCAAAGATCCAGCTCAACAGCGGATTATTTCGTCAGGAGGCTTGCTTCACTCTTCAGCAGACTGGTTCTCCGCTTTCCCCGTTATCTTTAGCACCTTACCATATAAGGTAGTTTTCTCTCTGCAGCTTAGCGTGACGGTCTCGGAGCTGCCGCCGACATCTCCCCCGACTCCGTATCCGAATCAAACGATATATCATGACGCAGCGGGTACGGTCGCCAGAATGACAAAATTACCCGCCGGGGTTTATGGTCCGACAGAGAGATATGAATGTTATTAACCGATAGGTTAAGAATGCTTCTTAGGTTCATCGAAACTTGGAGACACTGAAAGGAAGCCGGACAACAGGACTGATGCTGCTGACTTTTGAGTATAAAATGACCAGTCTTCTGTTCATCAGGATTGTAATCAGTAACTTAAATTTCATGCCAATCACATCTACAAAATCGAGCTCAGATCACTATGTCATTCCCCAAATCGCAGCCGGACTGGAGTAATCTTAATGTCCTCCATCGAAACACGCTGCCCACACGCGCTCACTTCTTTCCGTACGCTAGTAAGGAAGACGCACTCTCCTTCGATCGCCAAAAAGCACGGATAAAACTACTGAACGGCACCTGGAGGTTCCGGCATGATATTTCCCCTCTCCAAGTTCCTGCATGGAACGCCCTCGATCCCCTTACCTGGGCCAATATCAAGGTCCCTGGTATGTGGCAACTTCAAGGCTATGGGCGTCCTTTATACAGCAATGTCAACTATCCTTTCCCTGTTAATCCGCCAGACGTTCCGCTTCTGAACGAGACAGGAACATATTGGCGGCAATTCACTACGCCCCAAGACTGGCAGGATCAGCAGATTCGATTGCGTTTTGAGGGTGTTGACAGCGCCTTTCATGTGTGGATAAATGAAGTTGAAGTTGGCTATAATCAAGGTAGTAGGAATGCCAGCGAATTCGACATCACCTCATTTTTGAAGGACACAGGGAACATCAATACTATTGGTGTTCGCGTCTACGAGCTCTGTGACGGCTCCTACCTTGAACGACAGGATCAATGGCTTCTGCCAGGAATTTTCAGAGATGTCTACTTGCTTGCCTTCCCACCAGTTTCAATAACAGGCTTTACCGTTCGAACTGAAGTTGACGGAAATCTAGCAAATGCAACAGTACATGTCAATGTCTGCCTCCAAGGGGTCGATATTGAGGATATCAATCTCGAGCTAAGGGACCCAAACGCACAACTCCTCTACGCGAAGCAGTTCAAATCCGTCGAAACTGGCACTATAGTAGTCCGAGATCACGACTTGGAGCTTTGGTCAGCTGAGAAACCTGTTCTTTACAGCTTACTCCTGAGCATGGGTAACTCCTACATCTCACATCGTATTGGCTTTCGTCGGATCGAAATGAAGGGGCCCAATTTCCTGGTCAATGGGAGACCCCTGGTCCTTAGCGGTGTGAACAGACACGAGCATCACCATCTCTATGGTCGAGCAGTGCCGTATGAAGATATGCGCGCGGATATTGTCTTGATGAAGCAGCATAACGTATAAGGCACGTGATATAAGCATTAGTAGCGGTTTCTATTAACTTAAAATAATACTCTTATTAAATTAGTTTAGGCAGTATATTAACTGCCTAATATAATTACCTAAGATAAGCTTTTTAGCCTATTTAATAATTATATTTAATATATAAAAAGGACTTAAATATATTGACTAAGGGATAAAAAGGCCTAGTTACTCTTATTATAAGTCTTTAACTTAATATTAAAAATACTTCTTAAGATATAAGCTTATATATTTATAAAAAGAATAGTTATTAGTAAAGGTTATTTATAACCTAACTATTTTATATATTAAGTTAT
>NW_023502167.1:0-90388 GCF_013396075.1 Fusarium subglutinans
TTTTTTTATTAATATAGTTAAAATATCTATAGTTAAAAGAATATTTTATTATTATTATATTAAGTATTAATATAAAGGTTTTAACTTTTTTAATAAAAATTATTAAGACCCTTTATTTAACCTTAATAACCTTAATAGCTTTATTATTACTAAGCTTACTTTACTTAATATTAATACCCTTAGCTATATTACTTATTTTTATATTTTTTTAAGTATATAAAAGGTTATTTATTAAGAAAAGATTAAGTTTTTAAAGCTAATAAATAAAAAGTATTTAAAGCAGGACTATTTTATTATAAAGTTAAAGGAAAATTAGGCTTAGTTAATATTACTTTATACTTTATAGCTATAGCTTTAAGGCTAATATACTAGATATAAGTTACTTAGTAACTTAAAGAGGAAAGGTAGCTATAGAGGAAAGGTTAAATTAAGGTGCTCGCACCAACCCAACGATCCCCGACTCTATGAGGTCTGTGATAAGCTCGGTCTGTATGTTATGGCAGAAGCAGATCTCGAGACCCATGGCTTCGATCCGGTCGAGCGCACAGCTATCCAAGGATCTGAACACATGGACGGCCGTGAAGTTCAAGAACTTTCCTATTCGAAGGCTGCACGATGGACTTCGGATAATGCTGAGTGGCACTCTACATATCTAGATAGGGTCAGTCAGCTTGTCGAAAGATTCAAGAACTTCACCTGTATTGTCTTCTGGTCCCTAGGAAATGAAGCCTTTTATGGACAGAATCATGCTGCCATGTATCGATGGATCAAATCATCAAAGAGAGGGATCCTACCCGACTTGTGCATTATGAAGGTGATCGAAAAGGCGCTACCACTGATTTCTATAGCGTCATGTATGCCACGCCAGATGAGCTTGTGCAGCATGTAAAGGAGAATCCAGATCGGGCACTTATCCAGTGCGAATATGGCCACGCCATGGGGAATGGTCCGGGAGGATTGACCAATTATGTTGACCTGTATCGGTCCGAGCCGCTCCTTCAAGGAGGTTTTGTTTGGGAGTGGTGCAATCACGGACTACTTAAGAGAGATGGCAACTTGCTTTATTATGCATATGGTGGCGATTTTGGGGACAAGCCTAACGATGCTGATTTTGTTCTGGATGGAGTCGTTTTTTCGGATCATTCTCCCTCACCTGGCTTACTGGAGTACAAAAAGCCATAGAACCCGTGTCAGTTCGGCTTGAAAAAGATAAGATCATCTTTAAGAATCATTACGACTTTGCCGACCTCAGCCACCTTGTTGCTTCCTGGCATCTAGTCGGGGAAACTGGAGACACAACGCCGACACCATTGGAGCTACTGATTACCCTCCCAGGTGAAGAAAGCGCCGTGGATTTTCCGAGCCCCCCCAATGACTTTCGTGGAGAAACTTGGCTCTCGATTCATATTTTCCTCAAGAACGAAACTGTCTGGGCACCTCAAGGTCATGAAGTCGCCTGGTCCCAGATGTTACTCTCCAAGCCTCAAGCATCTGGGCTAGCCCCGGTGATAGGCAACCGAGATTTGGTGCTGTCATTGCAAGAGTTTCCAGGAAAACTAGTCGTATCATGGCCAAGCTTGGACCAACCATTTGATATAGATCTTGTCAGCGGCAACCTTACTTGGGCCAACGAAAAGGGTACAGTTCTTTCGAAAGGACCAGAGTTGAGCTTGTATCGGGCTCTCACTCAGAACGATCTCGGCTTTGGGGGAGACGGCAAGGAGTGGTCCAAGTTTAGGGTTGCTGAAGCTAGTACCCATATTCAATGCTTCACGTGGTCGGTCAACGAGGATCATACTGTTACAGTCAAAGCAGCTGTGAGGGTTGCTCCTCCGGTTCTGGAATGGGCTTGTGATGCTGATATTACTTATACTCTTGGTTTTGGCGCCATATCTATTCATGTTAAGGGTGGATTCTCGGGGACTGTTCCGAAACATATCCCACGTCTAGGTCTTACAATGTCGTTACCCAAGGTCTACAACAAGGCAACTTGGTTCGGACGCGGCCCTGGAGAGTCATACAGGGACAAGAAGGAAGGAGCTAGATTCGGTCGATGGTCAGCGTCAATCGAGGACTTGCAGACCAAGTATGAATGGCCACAAGAGAATGGGAACAGGAGTGACGTCCGATGGGTCCGGATTGAGTCTGGGAATGCGACTTTGTTGGCTTGCATGGACGTTCCTTTGAACTTTTCGCTGAGGAAATATTCGTTAGAGGATTTGGATAAATCACTTCACCCATACGAGCTCACAGAGTTGGATGAGACAGTGTGCAATCTCGATTTTGCTCACCATGGCATTGGGTCTGGAAGTTGTGGACCGCTGGCTTTCGAGGGAGACCGTCTGGAGACCAAGTCTTTCGAGTTCAGAACATTACTAAAAGTAGTGTAAATAGCAGAAGCGCCTCTGTCTTTTCATTCCAGGCTCTCTATCACTTGTAGCTGGGTTTGGTTACCTAGCTTTTTCTAGATCTCCACTCGATAGTGGACTTCAAGCAGATGTCAAATAGAAACCAGAATGTCGGCTGGCTGAGGCGGCAGCGTCAGGACATACTGCAATCTGATGCTTTGTACTTGTGCTGACAGTGGGAGGGTCTTCTTGACAAACCCCGATTGGAGACAGAAATAGACCTTGGGATAGTCCATCCGGTAGGAATAGAGAATTTGGGAGACAAAGGGCCCGAGATCTCACATCGCCCGCCTGCTTAGTACCCAGAGTTAATCCAATAGCTAGTAACCCAGAAATGCGTTGATGCCCAAACGCTTGGTGCAATATGTCACTCGCCACCGAACGATGTCCATGCCATGATACCATGTCGCACCTGACGATAAGACGTGGTTACTTGCTCTCATCACCTACCACTCGTGTCTGCATTGCACTGGCTTGGCTGGTCTTATCCAACTTACCGGACATTTCTGCGGAACCTAACTCCTTACAGATATCTCTCTCCACCCAGCATGCTTATAACCGTGAACGTGGCCAAGAGGATTGTTACACTGCTTCCAAGATTCCGATCTCTTTCTCTAGTCGCATGTTGTGTAACCACCGCACACTTCGAAATGTCTAGACCTTTCTCGGCGATCTCCGCCCGAGCCATAACAGGAGGCACAGGACTCGAAATCTGCAGTGTTAATGTCTCGGCGTGACAAACTACGTGGCCAGTATTCTCGAGTTCACCAGCCTGAGTATTTGATACAAGGCCGCGCTTCACAGGCACTGAGATCCATCTAACAGACCCATTCCATCGCTAGTTACAATGTCAGTTATTCAGCGCACCGCAAATACAGCAGTGTCTTGGTGCACGCCATTTTTTATGCCCTTTTACGACATTCTCATCCATCGCGGGACTGTCCCTCTCGTCTGGCGTTGCTCTACCCGGAACCATCTTCGCCCTCTCTTCTCCAACAACTTCTCAAAGAGACATGTTGATATTGGCGTTGGAACCGGCTACTTTCCGAGACGAGCAATCAAGGATACTGGTCGCAACCCAAAAGACCAGCATCTAACGTTGGTCGACTTGAGCGAATATGCTCTTGCGACAGCAAGACGACGTGTTCTATCAAAGTATCCCGAAGCACAGGTTAACTGTTTTCACGCTGACGCAGTCCTTCCACTGCCAGAGTCTCTACAGGGCCAAAAGTTCACGTCCGCCTCACTTTTTCTCGTCATACATCACATGTCGCAGCCAACAGCCAGCAAAGCAAACGCCATCTCCAATGTCCAAAGTCTTCTAACCAAAGATGGTGTTCTGGTTGGTTGCACGGTGCTGGGAAAGCAGTGGGAGAAGACTGGTCAGGGATACAAGGTGAAGAGTGAGGAACCGCTGGGAAGAGCGGCGGCTTTGTTGCTGGGGTACTGTAACAGAAGACGTGCCTTTGACAATTGGCAGGATGATCCGAATGTCCTGGTAGAGGCTTTGGAGGCTGGGTTCGAGGAGGTGGAGACGAGTGTTGTGGCTATGATGTTTGTGTTCAAGGCCTCCAAGCCGCGTACCAAAGGTCGAGGTGCTGATCGAGGCTAGCGCGCGATGGGTCTATTGGTTTGGGCGGTTTTCTTGATAACCAACACACATGATTAGGCTGTATTACCTACTCTGCATAATCACATGCCCCGAAAGAATGAAGCGTACGCTCTCCACCTGCTCCAGAAACATGTCTCGTATTCGAATGGGAGGAGAATATCTCGGGCGATGTAGCTGCTGTGTTTTGATGTATTCATGCATAGGCACGAGAACACAATGTACCAACACGATTACCGTTCAGTAAGCCGGGCGATCTTACCAATGAACGTGCACGATAATGAGGGAGTTTCACAGGAAGGCCGAGTTCAATGTGGTGGAATAGGCTTCCAGCCACAAGTCGAAACACCTCCGCATCTCGCATCCAATCAAAGAAGGACACGATACTCCTTGGTTGCTGAAAGAAAAGTCTCATATGCTCTAGGCTTAAGCCTGACTTTATGCTGTTCAACATGACTATGGCGAAGTGGTCAGATCGCCATTTATTAGTCTACACGTAACTGTAGATCCTAGTGGCTGCTCACTAGCATAACCTGTGCTACATGAATCTCATCAACACTGGCCATATAATGTTTCACCACGGGACAGCATCGAGCGGGGTAAAAACTTGCCGAATCAGATTATATGCAGTGAAAACTTTGCCGCCTGGTGTTCCAGATCTAGATCAGTTGACTGATGATAGTGCGTGCCAAAATCTGCAAGAAGCTTCCGATAGACGAGACTATACTTTACAGTTCAGTGTGTGGCGAAGAATTTAGATGGAGATGCGCGGCATTTGGAAAAATCGCCGTCGAATGGACTTGATATTTATGCCAAGGCCCGGACGAGGGCTTTAGGGCAGTTCCAGACTGGAATCAGTGAACCCGTGCACATTTCTTTGCTATTCTCATCAGTAACTTCAGAAGAACTTCCAACAATAAACATGGACAATCCATCTCTTAGTCTGGTGGCCGCCGTGGATGTTATCGGCGGGAGCGAATCGCAGCGTGGCAGCGCCATCAACGGACACCTTGTCCAAGATTGTCATCAAAAAGCAGTCACTGATGCCCCAGAAGAGCCTCAGATTGCCATTTGCGGTATAGCACTGCGTCTCCCCGGTGGCATCACCAACTGCGACGGTTACTGGGACCTCTTGTATCATGGCCTCGACGCCAAACGTCCTATTCCTAGCAGCCGCTTCAACATCGACGGGTTCAACGATAGCCTTGGAGGGAAGGACTCAATCAAGATTAAGGATGGGTATTTCATTGAAGGTGATATTTCGTGCCTTGACACTTCTTTCTTCTCCATGTCGAAGAATGAGCTTGTTGGGGTTGATCCGCAGCAACGACTGCTCCTTGAAGTAACCCAAGAATGTCTTGATGATGCAGGAGAGATTAACTTCCGTGGAAAGCAAATTGGTTGCTATGTCGGTACCTTCGGAGACGATTGGTTGATCATGAACGCCAAGGAGTCTCTCCAGGGAGGAGTATATGCTACTACTGGAGGCACAGATGTCATGATGGCCAATCGCACTTCCTACGAATTCGACTTTCAAGGACCGAGGTATACCATCAACTCTCTTATCTGAAGCATAAAGCTAACTTTACAACAGCATGGTCATAAAGACAGGCTGCTCAAGCTCAGCAGTAGCGCTCCACGAAGCTTGTCGCGCCATCCAGAGAGGCGATGCCTCAAGTGCCATTGTCGGAGGAGCCAATATGATCATGACACCAGCAATGATGACAACAATGTCAGTAGGTGAGATCCTGGCCCCAGATGGATCATGCAAGGCCTTTGACGCTGCTGCCGATGGGTACGCGCGCGCCGAAGCCATAACGGCCATCTACATCAAGCCCTTGTCCGATGCTCTCCGCGATGGCAATCCTATAAGAGCCCTCGTTAGAGCTACGGCTGTGAACTGTGATGGCAAGTCTATGAGCCTTGTCACTCCAAATGGAACCGCGCACGAAGCCTTGATGAGACAGGCTTATCGTGATGTTGGGCTCGATCCGAAGGAGACTGCATTTGTCGAGGTAAGCCAGCACAGATAACTTGACTGCCCCGCCCCCCGTTGGGTTTGCGGCTGATGGACTAATGACAACAGTGCCATGGTACCGGGACATCTACGGGTGACCCTATCGAGACTACAGCGGTAGGGAAGGTCTTTGGCGGGGAGAAGGGTGTTTATATCACCTCCGGGAAACCCAACCTTGGGCACTCGGAGGGTTCTGCCGGGCTATCGGCTGTCATGAAAGGTGTTCTCGCTCTAGAGCACCAGACAATTCCACCCAACATCAACCTCAAGAACCCCAATCCGAAAAGTGAGTCTACTATGCATCAATGGCTCATATTTTACCTAACTCATGACCAAGTCCCATTCGCCAAGTATAACCTAAACGTTCCGCTCGAGCCAACGCCTTTCCCATCAGATCGACAAAAGAGAGTCAGCATCAACTCTTTCGGAATTGGCGGGAGCAATGCCCATGTAAGTCTTGATCCTGTAGTGCTATCTTCATATACTTAGTCGTGCTAGGTTATTCTCGAATCATATTCTCCGAAAACAAATGAAGCTTCAACCTCGGTCAACCAACAAGTATCTGGATCGCTGTCCTTGCTTCTCGTGTCAGCCAATACGGAGACCTCACTGCAGCAGCAAATCATTAACCATCAAGGTTGGATAGCTAGAAACCCGGAGTACGTCACTGATGCTAGTTATACTCTCGCAAGACACCGTAGGCATCTGCCCCACAGAGCTTTCATTGTTTGTCAGGGTGGAAAGCCCATCGAGGTCTCTAGCCCGTCCAAGATATCTTCTAGTTCCGTTTCTCTTGTCTATGTCTTCAGCGGCCAAGGCGCTCAGTGGCCTGGGATGGCCAGACAGCTTATCGACAGCGATGCTGCTTTTCGCAGTGAATTGCATGCTATGGATTCAGTCCTACAGATGCTTGAATTCCCACCGAGCTGGAACATCATAGGTAACAGCCCCAAACTAAAATCTACACATTCATGCTGACGGAATAAAAGATGAGCTCCTGAAAACTGCCGAAACTTCACAAGTAAACCGGGCAGAGCTGTCACAGCCACTCTGCACGGCAATCCAGCTGGCGCTAGTTAACAGGCTTTCCCGCTTGGGACTCTCACCTGCTGCTATCGTTGGCCATTCCAGTGGGGAAATAGCCGCTGCCTACGCAGCTGGTTATATATCCATGGAAGAAGCCATCATAATCGCCTACTATCGTGGCTATGTGACAACAAAGCAGACCCTCCATGGGGCCATGGCGGCTGTTGGGATGGGAGTACAAGGTATTTCCGAGTTCTTGACTGATGGTGTTGTCGTGGCTTGCGAGAATAGTCCGGAAAGCACTACCATTTCTGGAGACGCAGACCGAGTTGCTCAAGTAGTTGAAGCCATTAAAGTGGCTGATCCTGACATGTTTGCTCGTCTGCTCAAGGTTGACATGGCCTACCACTCACGTAAGTTTTCCCGTGATGTGGACGATGATTGCTGCTAAAAGTTGGTTAGAACATATGTTGTCTTTGAGTACTGAGTACCAGGGTCTTCTGGAGTCTGAGCTTCCGAAACACGTGGGGACTATCTCATCTACCAAGATTGATATGTTCTCCTTTGTCACCACCGAGTTGGTAGATACGTCTCTTCATAATCCATCCTATTGGGTCCAGAACCTCGTATCGCCGGTCCGATTCTCCACGGCAGTATCAAACTTGCTCGAAGCCAAGCAATCCTCTGTCTTCCTCGAAGTCGGACCTCACTCTGCCTTGGCCGGTCCTCTAAAGCAGATTTGTGCAATCTCATCCAGGCCATTTCAATACATCTCTTCCCAATCCCGTACTAAAGACTCCGAAGCTGTCTTTCTCAATGCTGTTGGGAAACTCTACCAGCACGGCATTCCTCTCGACCTAGCTCCGCTATTCCCCAACTCAAAGGCCATTTCAGGCTTGCCAACCTACCCATGGGACCACAGCGAAAATTACTGGTCCGAGAGTCGCATATCCAAGGCCTGGAGGTCCCGCCAGTATCCCCAGCACTGCCTTCTAGGCTCCCGCATCTTTGAGGTATCAGAGCTAGAGCCTCAATGGCGAAACGTTCTGAGTCTTGAGGATGTTCCCTGGCTTATGGATCATAAGCTTAACCAGGATGTCGTTTTTCCGTTCTCAGGGTACGTCGCGATGGCTGGTGAAGCCATCAGACAGGTTACTCACTGTCTTCTTGGCGCGGCCTATCGCTTGCGACATGTCGTTGCTCATCGAGCGCTTTTGCTTTCAGACGCTGTTGAAGTCTCGACTAGCCTACGCGCTCATCATCTCAACGATAATGAAGACTCTTCATGGTATATATTCACTATATCTTCATATGATGGCTCGGGCTGGACCAAGCACTGTACAGGACGTGTCAGCATTCTTGACAAAGTCCGAGTTACGGACTGGACCCCAGAGGTCCTCTCGCGACAGGTTGATTGTACGCGTATATATAACCAGCTTGCCTACACGGGCTTCGTCTATGGCCCTGAGTTTCGTGGTCTGTTGGACGCTACCACGTCTCCCTTGGAGGATCTAGCCCACGGTCGCATAGCGAACAAGACTGCTCATGCCAGTTCTCCATTCACTTTGCATCCTGTAACGATAGATACTGGTCTTCACTTGCTCCTTGTATCTCAAGCTAGAGGCCTGGCTAGAAACGTCGTCGAACTAGCTGTACCGACCGTCATTGAAGAAATTGAGGTCAGCGCAGGTACGGATGTGATGAAAGGTAGAGCATGGAGGCTACACGGAACAGAACCGAGTGTTGAGCTCAGCGCTGATGGGAAAGTCTCGTTTTATGCGTCAGGTATACAGTTGAGAGCTCTAGGAGACGACGTCACCTTGGATGAACTCGACGTTCACGCAGCTTCAAGACTGAACTGGCTTCCGCACTTTGACTTCATGGACCTATCAACCCTCTTCACTCCGCCAGTTATTAACAGAGAGGAATGCCATCTACAGGAGGAGCTAACCCTTCTTTGCATAATTGAAACCTTCGAGAAGGTCAAATCTCTTGAGCCGTGCCAGCCTCACTTGACCAAGTTTCGACGCTGGCTCCAGAAGCAGCTTGGCCTTATTGCATCGGGGAATAGCAAACTTGTTAATGAGTCGCAGAAGCTCCTCAATGCTACTCAGGAGTCTAGGCTCTCCAGGATCGACGGAATCACTCAGTTGCTCTTCGAACTGCCGCAAAAAGCGGTCGCGCTGGGAATACGACGCCTCTGTGATAACATGGAATACATATTCACGGGTAAAGCAACAACTATCGAGATACTTCTCAAGGACAACCTCTTGGCGGACATTTACAGCCTTACGACTTTCGATTACTCTAAGTTTCTGCGCGTTCTATCACATACTCGGCCTACTCTCAAGATTCTCGAAGTCGGAGCTGGCACCGGAGGCACCACTGAGACTATTCTCCGTGGCCTGTCGCAGATACGACATCTCCCAGGTTACTCAGTCTATACTTATACTGACGTTTCCGCTGGATTCTTTCCTGCGGCCAAGGATCGTTTCTCCAATGCCCCCAACATGGAGTTCAAAGTATTGGACGTTTCCCAGGATCCCCTGGAACAAGGGTTTCAGAGCGAAACTTATGATCTTATCGTGGCAGCCAACGTTTTGCACGCTACGCCATCGCTTCATGTGACATTGAGTAATATCCGGACATTGCTCAAATCTGATGGCATGCTTGCCATGACAGAATTATGCACAGAGTCTCGTGTAACCACCTACACTGTCGGCACGTTTTCTGGATGGTGGCTGGGAGAACAGGACGATCGACCAGATCAACCTTACGTCTCTGTAGCCCGATGGGATCAAGAGCTAAAGAGTGCTGGGTATAGCGGCGTTGATGTGGCTGTATATGATGATGAAGAGCCGTATCGAAGTTGTGCTGTGATAGTGGCTACTAAAGAACCTGTTTTGGCCATGAACCCTACGTCTGTTACTTTGTTGACTGACTCCCCTGAGAGTTACCCAGCTACCCAGATCTCAGCCGCCCTGGAAGCAAGGGGGTATAAGATTACGCTGCACAAAATCGACAATGAGCTTCCTCAAGATCATGATATCGTCTCTTGCCTAGACCTGGAAGCGGCTTTCTTTGAAGATATATCTCAAGAGAGGTTCATCAAATTCCAGAAGTTCACAGAGTCCCTCAGCTCAAACAGAATTCTATGGCTCATGCCTCCGACTCAGTTTGGATGCCAGAATCCGAGATCGGCTCAAACACTGGGCGTTGCTCGCACGCTTCGATCCGAATTAGGGCTGAGCTTTTATACGCTTGAGATTGATCTTGATACCAACCGTCTCGACACTCTGGTTGCCGATGTTTTTGAGAAGGTTTTACAGGATCGAGATAGCGAGAATCTTGAGTCGGACAAGGAATACATCGTACATGGCGATGCGATCTGTGTTGGGAGGTATCAACCTATCAATATTGCTGAGACATCATTGGACAAGGCCCATCGTGGCGAATATATGGAGGCCTTGCGAGTTGACAAGCCTGGATCTCTCGATACAATGAACTGGGTCGCCTCTGCACTACCAGAGACGCTGAAGGCTGACATGGTCGAGGTCAAAGTTCACTCCGCTGGTCTCAACTTCCATGATGTGGTAGAGGCCCTGGGCCTAATCCCCTCTCAAGCTCCACATGTCTTACCAGGCTTAGAAGTATCTGGCACCATCAGACGCCTTGGTAGTGCAGTGACAGGTCTTTCCGTCGGAGATCGCGTCATGAGTCTGTGTTACAACGGTGGCCTATCTACGCACTTCACAGCCAGGCATCACTACATACACAGGATTCCCGATAGCATGAGCTTTGAAGAAGCTGCTTCCATGCAGTGTTGCTTTTCCACAGTCATATACGCCTTGCTTGATGTGGGAAAGATGCGCAAAGGAACCAGCGTGTTGATCCATTCTGCTTGTGGTGGCGTCGGGCTTGTAGCTATTCAGGTCGTACAGATGATGGAGGGTGAGATATATGCCACGGTTGGAAACAAGGAGAAGAGAGAACATCTTGTCAAGGAATACGGTATCTCGCGAGAACGAGTCTTCAATTCCCGTGATGCCTCGTTCCTGGATGGTGTGATGCGGCAAACGGCCGGGAGAGGCGTCGACCTAGTTCTGAACTCACTTAGTGGCGAACTTCTCAACGCTTCTTGGAAGTGCGTTACTAAGTCCGGTACTCTCCTTGAGCTTGGAAAACGCGATATGGCTTCATGCGGTCAACTTGATATGAGCAGATTTTTAGACAACAGGTCTTACTGCGGTATTGATATGCACTACTTGGTAGGATGGCGGCCTGATCTTGTCAGGGAGTAAGCCAATTCCTCTGTAAGACTCACAACTGCAAGGCTAACAGATTGCTAGTATCATGGAAAGAACCCTTGACTTCTTCAGACAAGGAAAGCTCAAACCTCTGAGACCTGTCACCTCTTTTGCTGCGAGTGATGCTAGAAAGGCGTTTCGCTTCCTTCAAGATGGTCAACACATGGGGAAGGTTGTACTTGAAATGCCAGCAGATCCATCGAACCTAGATGCCAAGGTAACTGCTCATAGCATTTGCTTCGACCCCCAGGCTTCTTACCTTCTTGTTGGCGGTTTGGGGGGTCTTGGTAAAGCCTTGGCAGTTTGGCTTGTGGAACGTGGGGCCAAACACCTGATATTTCTCTCCAGGAGTGGTATCGCAGAGAGCAAGTTCTCTACAGAACTTGAAGCCATGGGGTGCATTATCGCCACTGTTAAGGGAAGTGTCAACAATCTGGGAGATGTCGAAGATGCCATTAAAAAGGCTTCCTACCCCATCAAAGGTGTCTTTCATCTTGCCATGGTACAAAGGGTAAGTTGCAATACTAAGCTCTGTCTGCTGATTTAAGCTCTCAGCCGCGAGCCTCAACTGCAGATAACACATCTAGCTAACCATCATAGGATTCTCCTTTCCTGGATATGAGGTGGACAGATTGGAAGGATGCAAGCGAGCCCAAAGTCAATGGCACCTGGAATCTTCACCGAGCGCTTCATGGCCAGCCACTTGATCATTTCTGGCTAGCGAGCTCCATAGTCACGGTTGCTGATCAGCCAGGCCAGGGCAACTACAAAGCCGGATGCACATTCATCGAATCATTCTGCCAATACAGACACTCTCTCGGTCTTCCAGCATCTGTGCTCTCAATATGTGGTGTCGAAGACATCGGATACTTGGCAGAAAACCCATCAGCACTTCGCAGCACTAAACTCCAGGGCCTCCATATTGTGAGAGAAAAGGAGTTCCTTGAAAGTGTAGAGGCTTCACTGTTTACCTCAGCACCAAGAGATCGGAGCTCTGCCAGCCATAGTTTCGAGAATTTCCCGTCAAGCGAGATGTCACCATGGAATCACAATGGTCATATTATTATGGGCTTGAGATCTCACCTTCACCTCGATGATCCTAAGAATCCCACCAATTGGCGTCGTGATCGTCGAATGGGCGCATATCACAACCTTCCAACAGGAGACAAAGCCGACACGCGAGGCGAAAGGAGTCAACTCAAAGATTTTCTAGAGAGCGTCAGTGGAGGTGCCGTTGAGATACTGGTAAAGGAAGAGTCGATCGACTTTTTATCTATCGAGATTGGTAGAAAGGTTAACGATTTTCTTCTCAGGCCAGATGGACCTGTTGATCCCAACCTCAGACTATCTGAGATGGGCCTCGATTCACTCACTGCGATTGAGTTACGGCGGTGGTTCAGTCAAGTATTTGGTTTACAAGTCAGTGTGTTGGAGATGATTGGGGCGGCGTCGCTGAGGGAGGTTGGGAGGATTGTGGCAACCAGATTGGGGGAGAAACTTGATCGGTAGGGTATGTGACGAAGGGTTTATTTAACCTCTATACGAAGTGACAAAGAGTCTTAGGTAAACTTAGTGTAGGTAATTTGATAGACTTAGGGGATCTTAGACTAATCATTTCTAGTACCTCACTCAATTGAGCGTCAGAAGTCTTCTTGCATCATATCCTGAGAGAGCCACATCCCGTGCTGCGTAATGTGTATCCACTGCGCTGATCATAATTACCATCCGATAGATTAGATTGCCGCATCATGTTTTTCGCACCAATGCGGTTGAGGCTGAAGGAATGATATATCCGGGTTAATTCCAAGCCTGGCCTCACATTGCCGCCCATCTATGGAGCATACGCGTATTAATTTCGGTGTCGACAGGAATTGCATCACTCACCCCGAGCCGTGCCAGTTTTCTTGGGGACCTGTCGTGAAGAATAGTAGTCTCCAGTGACGAGCTGCTCAGCCTGTGTATAATTGGTACACGACTCATTCAAGTCATTGATATTAAGCATCGAGAGTCATGAGCTGTTTGCTTCTTCTTATGTGAAACAAATAGCCTTACTTGGCCTAAGTTTCATCGCCTGTTGCCTCAAGGATAAGCATATTATTAAGTCCCGTGGTGCGTAAACAAGTGACCGTGCTGATGACTCGCTACTGGCCCACTGTTCAGACCAGGATGCGGCTCTGCTATCATCAGCCTCAATCATCACTTTGTAGCGTAATTGACGGATGGTAAAGTCTGATGAGTCCTATGGAATAACGTCCAAAGCAATACTCATAGTAAGCTGCAAGCCAAGATTGACGTTTATTCTTACAATGAGGTCCCCATCACTTTTAGCAAAACTTGGCACCAAGCTAAAGAAGCTTGATCCCTTCGTTTCAACTCGCATCATTGAAACACGCTCCCCACAAAAGACTAACCCTTTAATCCCAAGCTCAACCATGCCATCAAGTTTCACATCCCAAAAATACTGCCGATGTTCCACGGAATAAAACAGCGACGCCAAAAGTCCGCCAATAACGACGCCTAGCTACTCTTGGCGTGGTCGGGATGCTAACAACTAGGTCGCGATACTGCCTGTCTCAAGTTTCAAGTTAACAAAACAGGACCATTTTTTTCTGGAAGATTTCTAGGACAACGTGAAATTCTCCGCCGCTTACGGTAAAGCCTGCGAGAGAAGAAGTTGGCTGAGATAAATATACCAATGCCTTCCCACTAACTCACCTCTATTCCCATTTTCTGCTCTTCATTCGTTCGTTTCTTATTTTATCTTCACCACATTCTTTTTTTTTCTTCTTCACCATGAAGTCTCTCTTTCTTCTCTCCGTGGCCGTCGCCGCGCTGGTCTCCAACGTTTCCGCCGCCGGCGTTACCGGCACCCCCGAGGGCTTCGCCTCCGAAGCCACAGGCGGTGGCAGCGCCGAGGGCGCGTACCCCAAGTCAACCGATGAGCTGGTCTCTATGCTTGGCGACTCTACCACACGCGTCATCCTGCTCGACCAGGAGTTCGACTTTACCGGTACCGAGGGCACTGCGTCCGAGCAGGGCTGTGCGCCTTGGGGTACGGGCTCGGGCTGCCAGACGGCTATCAACAAGGATGATTGGTGTAACAACTATCAGCCTGATGCCCCCAAGGTCGATGTTAGCTACGATAAGGCGGGCTTGAACCCAATCATCGTCAACTCGGATAAGTCGATTGTTGGTGTTGGTGCGAATGGTGTTATTAAGGGCAAGGGTCTTTATATCAAGGGGACTAAGAATATTATTATTCAGAACATCCATATTACTGAACTGAACCCTCAGTATGTTTGGGGTGGAGACGCTATTACCCTTGATGGAGCTGATCTTGTCTGGATCGATCACGTCACAACCTCCAACATTGGCCGACAGCACATCGTCCTTGGCACCAACGCTGATAACCGAGTCTCTATCACCAACAACCACATCAACGGCGAGAGCCAGTGGTCTGCCACTTGTGATGGACATCAGTACTGGTCCATGTACTTCACTGGTTCCAGCGACGTGAGTACCCGAACCTCATCCCCAATCTATAATCTAACTGTACTAACAATTGCTAGATGATCACCATGAAGAACAACTACATCACCAAGACCTCCGGCCGCGCCCCCAAGGTCGCCGGCAACACCGTCCTCCACGCCGTCAACAACTACTGGTCCGACAACTCCGGCCACGCTTTCGAGACCAGCGACCAAGCCAAGATTCTCGCCGAGGGCAACCTCTTCCAGGACGTCAAGGCTGCCATCGAGGAGGGATCCACCGGTGCCATCTTCGCCAGCCCCGATGCTTCCGCCAACGCTGCTTGCTCCAGCGGTGTTGGCCACGTCTGCGAGGTTAATCAGTACGACAACTCTGGTTCCCTGTCTGGTACAGATTCTAGCTTCTTCAGCACTTTTGGCGGAAAGGGTGCGGAGGCTAAGCCTGTCTCCTCCGTCACTGGTCTTGCTGCTAGTGCTGGTTTCGGAACCATCTAGGTGCTAGTGTCTTTGACGAGGTATTGATGACCTCTGGAATCACTGGGGAATAGTGGAGATGTTGCTTTCGATGTATATAATCTCGAGCTTTCGGGCTTATCTAGCCGGAGATATGTAGAAACACGGGTTAATATAGAGACCTCAGTTTCAAAATGTCTGAACTCAATAGTGATCCCTAAGACCATGGCATGAATGCTACTTTGTCTCGTAGCGAAGCCTCTAGAAACAGAATCTTGAGCGGTTTGGGAAAACCAGGCTTCAGACTGAGTCCAACGTCAAGGCTGGTAAATAGTAACAAGTTTTACAGTCAATTTCGAGCTCATTCTGGGTATCACTATCCAAACAATGACCGCAAATTATTCTCCTCCATGACATCAATCCAATGCACACTCGCAGCACCCGACTTCTCCTTATCATACTCATTCCAAATCGTCTGTACCAGCGTCTTCGCTACAACAATCGGCCTCGGTGGCAGCAGCGCCTCCAACGCATCGAGCCTCCTGACGATAAAACATCTTGCCTCAACAATCTTCATTCGCGACTCCGTAGCAGTAGTTGTAGATAACCGCTCGATATCTTCGTCTGCCTGGATGAGTTGTCCTATGTAATCTGATAACCCGCAATGCTCTGTGCTACCGAGGTCGAAAGGCGTTGGTGTCGCGAGAGGGGCTTGGGTTTCGGGGCTGGAGGCTGTATCAGAGGGCTCAAAGCGTAGACCGGTGCTGGCGGTGATGCAGAGCAGGGGTTGGGTCATTTTACTACCCGAGTCGGCAGGGAGTTGCTCGATGAGTTTAGTTAGACGGAGACTTAGTGGTGTGATGCATTCCTCCCATGGGATATGTGCATCTGCTGGACCGGAGAGGTTATCAGGTAATCTCAGAAGAACTAGCTCCGGGAATGTTTGGTAGATGTGTATAAGACCAGCGAGGCGATACGCCTCAGCGACGTTGACTAGATGACGACACGGTGTTTTCTGATCTCCCGTCTCGGTATTCGCAGGCGCCGACTCAAAGTCCAGACCTAAAAGCTTTTCTTCTAATGTTTTGGCCTCTTCGATCATGTTTAGTGCAGTGGCGTGATCGCGCGTCGCAAAAGGTCCAGGATGTTTAACGTGATATCTGTAATTACGGCAGAGTCTCAGTGTCTGCGTCAGAAGTCGCGATACTGTGTTTGAAACACCCGTCCAAGGATGCGGCATGTCATCGACGACAGGTTCGGTTGGTAGAGCCGTTGGATATTCGTCTGCACTGATATCCTCTACTTCTTCGGCCTCGTATGTTATATATGGGTTTGTGTCTGATACGACAGAGAGTAGCAATTCGCAGTACGTCCAGCTTTTGTTGAAAATGTTTAGTAGTTTCCGCTCTTCCTCTGACAGACGTCGTTTCTGCTTGTTTATCCGGTGCAAAAGAGCTTTTGCCTCTCTGAGAAATGGTATACCTAACTGTGTTGCGTTCAACCAGCAAATGCTCGTGCCTATACAAAACAACCCATATATCAGACCCATAGGCACAGTATCCAGGTTTGGCGATGATTTTACGACACGTAATTCCGCCTCGATAACATCCGTAGCATTCTTCATCATAGCGATAGAAGTCTTCTTCATATGCGGCATCTTGGATGAGAGATACGCCGATGACATGCTCTGCAAACTAGTCGATACAGCTTCCGAAGTCGACCAAAGAGTTGTTGCTAGCATACGATTCGAGTTTGTCGGCGAGTCATATTGCGACCATAAAGAGCAGATATCGCGAAACCAGTATTCAACGAGTTGAGTTGAGAGGTCTGTTATTGGTGGAGGAACGAATAATGTTGAGAAGTTTTGCTGAACTGGGAAAAGAGCAAGGTCGGTGCTCGTATCGGAAAAATTGTCAAATGTCGGTGTCGCTAGATCCAGCGTGTCTGGCGTCCATTCAAACTCTGACATCGGGAGGCCTTCAACTGGAAGATCGAGGGGGAATTGAGATATGAAATCATTCGTTGGGCTCATTTCAGATTCCGCAGGCTGTGCATCTTGTTGAGCCTCCAAAGGCTGTGTGTTGAGCATAAATTCACCAAAAACTCCCTGGTTCGCATCGTTAGAGCTGTAGACCGAACCAGCAGTAGTGAACGATGCGGTAGACGCAGTATCTAGTTGTCGTTTTGGCGGTCTACCGCGACGCTTCTTGGTGCCGCAGGATTGCTTTGGTGATGTCCGGAACGTATGCTCAGCGAGTTCAGCTGGTTTTTCATGTTTGGTAGACCATCTCAAACCGCGCTGATATCCTCCACACTGAACACCTCGCGATATACAAACTTGGCATTCTGGTTTCGCTTCATCACATTTCAGCTATTCCCTATCAGTCGCGCTCATCCGCCTTCCGGAAGTCGACTTACGTGTTTGGTCCGGCAGGTCAAGCATCCGGATCTCGATCTGACGGGGAGCTTCCGTTTGGCTGTGGACCTGGCACCTGACTCCGGCTCCTCCATGGTGAGTTTGTATAGGGTTTGAGCAAGTTTACGGGGCAGGCTGAGAGAGTAAAAACGTGCTCAGGCAATTGATGATAGAGAATTGAAGTGGAAGTGAACTGGGCTTCCCCGCAGAAGTTCGAGGGCGCAGTGATAAGATTGGTTTAGCGGGAGCCGCGGAATTGGTAAGCTCGATTGTGATTTGTTGGAGACGGGTTTGCAACTCCGCAAGGCCGAAAGTTACGTCGTATTGAAGACGGTTGAGTTGGTAGGGCCCGGTAGTTGATCCCTGACATTGGAGGTATGATATCTTGAGATGTCGCAGTTAGATTGAGTCACCAACGAAATGGCTCTGTTCCGGTACAATTCCGAAAAGGGCAAAGCTACGGATAACAATGTGTTACTGCACCTGTTAGTCAGTGGCGATAAGCAGATTCGTTAGGCGAAGCGGAGGGATCCGGAAAGAGAGCTGGAATTTGGTGAGCCAATAAAAGACAGTGCGCTTCCGCTAACCCAACTCAACAGCTTTCGGCCCAAGATGCATACGTTGCCGATTAGAGGAAATTGCTGGTTGGGACCAATCTCATCATAAAAGTTCATTCAAGTCATTAAATAAGAGCTATATAAGTCTCATTATAGTACAATATATCACTCCGTTGAACCCTCGACCTTCTTCTCTTCCATCGCTAACTCATCCGTGGCTTCGGCAAGGTCCGGTCTTTCTCCAAGAATCACATCGAGATCCTGTTACAATCATCAGCAATGTCCCCAGACAGCACGAAATAGAACATACCGGGCCCTGGAATGTCTTCTTTCCGTAAAACACCCAGTACCCTGTTAGGAAGATGGCAAAGATGCCAATGACAGCCGAGACGTAATCTGACTCTGTTGTCAGCGTATGATCAAGAGTAGAGAGGGAGGAAGGCATACTCATCAAGCTGGCGTCGACCGGCAGAACAGGTGGGAAGCAGAAGAACTGGAGAATGGTCAGCTTGGCAGTTTTGGTGGAGACTGAAGAGTATGACTTACGATCGATGTGATGAAGACGTAAAGAACAGCAACGTAGTTGATGATCAAACCTCGAACCTTTCCAAACCTCCAGGGTGTATCAGCACTCTGGAACCTCGTCAAAGTATCTCTCCCACGAATAATAAGCGTCGCAACCGGAATAGCATACGACATGTTCAACAAGATCGTACAGCTCGAAATAAACGCATTGAAAGCAACAGTCGGTCCTAGGTACAACAACCCGAAGATCGCGTTGAACACCCAGGTAAGAACAATAGCTCGGATGGGTACTTCCCATCGGGGATGGATGTGGCTGAAGTACTCATGATACAGAGTACCTTTATCACGAGCCATAGCGTATAGGAGTCGGGAGGCGCTGGTAATCGAGCCGTTGGTTCCGTGGATGAAGCAGATTGCTAGCATGAGGGTCAGGAAGGTGGTGCCCGCGCGGCTGCCGGTTGCTTGGAGGATGAGCTCGACAATGGGCATGCCTGTTGACGTTGCGACGATTCCGGAGAGGTCGGTGAGGCAGAACAGCATGACGAGGATGAAGATTGTTCCGCTGCTTTCGTTAGCATATACCCTGCTTAGCAAGAGGTTGACCTACGTTGTTCCCCCGACACCAACAGCGTATACCATCGCCAAAGGAGCATCCCGAGACGGCGTCGGCATCTCCTCCGTCATGTGCAGCACAGCATCGTATCCAATTAGTGACAGCGCCGACTGCAAAAGACCCAAGATCCACGCAATTCCGTCGTTCCAGCCTGTTTCGTTCGCAAATGTCGCAAAGACGAACTCGGGGTCGGTTTTATCGGATGTCGAGAGAAGGACGACGCTGGCGACGAAAACACTGAGAATGGACCAGTACACTACAACGTCAGTCAAAGCTCGCAGTGAAGGGGATTTAGAAGGCTTACGGGCGAGGTTGTTCCAAGCGCCCAGGATTCGGTTCCCGAAGGTCATGGAGAGACTGCCGAATGTGAGGACGGCCATGAAGATTAGGTACGTCTTCCATGCTGCCACCACGTAGTTTCCATTGGAGGCTACAACGCATGCTGCGGAGATGAATTGTGCTACAAAAGTCAATTTTCGTACCTTCAATCGCGCAGAATTACAAACCTGCGAAGAAACCCTCGGTCGTCACAAGAGTCAGCCATCCAAAAATATTGATGTACCCAACCGCAAAACTCTGCTATCGTCAATACTCTCCCAGCAATCACGCATTTGAGAACTCACCATGACCTTCCTCCACTTCTCAGAAGTCAATGCCCACTGGAAATGATACTGTCCACCAGCAGTCGGCCAAATCGCCGCCAACTCACCCAAACTAGCGGCCAGCGCGAAATTACACAAGACACAGAAGATGAAACCATACAAGAACGCAACAGATCCACCGGAAGGGAGAACGATAGATAGACTTCCTGCTAGACAGATCCACGTGCTAGACTTCACATCAGAATATGGTTTGGACAGAGAGATCGGGAAACACACTTGAGAATGGCAAATGTCATGGCTACCATTGTAATCTTTGATAGGCGAGGCCGAAGATGGCCTTCGCCTTGGGCATTATGTGTAACTTCTGTCATTGTGATGTTTTCTGATGAGAGCTATTCACTGGAACATGGCGATTCTGGAGAATGAAGAGCGAGGTGCTCAGCTTGTATATGCCACGAGGCCCAGCTAGCTAGTCGGCAAACCCAAAAGTTGCGGGGAAACGCCCCCTTCAAAGAATAAAGTCAACGGTTAAACACACAAGAGGCAGTGCTAGGTACGCCGATCCAACAACTTGATAGGTAGATTTCCGAGAGAGCTACACGCGCATCATCGATGTGGCCTAGAGATACAAACCAGTGTCAACTCAAAACGTAATACCCCAGATTCTCTTGCGCCCGCAAGCAAGTGTTCCAGACCGTCACGATCTCGAATCTTAGTACAGACCATGAGGCGTTACGCGAAACTCCACAAATTCGGTGGTGAAGAAGGAATATCAGACTAAAATTACCGTTTTGAGGTTAGTTTTTCGGTCGAGCCCCCGCAGCACAGAGTTACAGCCCTGATACTGTGATTTGTGCGATTTGTCACAAGGGAGTGCTTGGGGGCTTGCTTTAATAGAGCGATGCTGGTTGGTGGTTGGGTATGGAGTATCTGAAATGGGTAATTTCTGCCATGATCTACGTTCAGGTGATTACGGACCTGGCAATAATTGTCTAGATAAGGCGAATTTAATAGTAATGGATCGGTATCTGGCTTGGTATCTGGTTTAAATGCTTGGCTGGATCATAAGTGCGATCATAGATGATAAAATCCGGGGTAATGTGGATCTCGGTGTTTGTTATGATACCGATAGACAACACTTGCATTGCAATCTCTAGCCCAGAGTTCGTTTCCCCAATGATAACTTGTTCCATCCTCTTGCTGCATTCAATGCTGCATGTTACATTCCTTTATCTCTTCTTTATATTCCTGGACGACTATTCCTCGTTCATTAGATTTAGATAACCATCAACTCCCATGCCTCTGATATCTTTAACCTTTGTGTCAACATGCCTCAACGCTTAGTGGGATTGTTACGTGTGTCACATGTTTCAAGAATGGGGGCCTGTCTCCGCCAGGGACTCTACCTCGCCCACTCTTGAAATCTCACCCGGGGGTTCTACCCGTATACCTTGCGCTAGTAGAATGGTGCCTAACAAGCGAGACATGCTGTTTAGCTATTTTCTTAGCTCTGTATAATTCTTACTGCAATTATTATCACTATGCTTTTGCGTATCAATAGCCTCATGTTTCATATTCTAGACTATACGGATCCTGTAATTCCCTTCGTGCTCAACATATTCTTCACAGGGTATGTCTTGCCTGCTCTGTGGCCCCCTGCCTGTCAGTGTTTGATATGGCCGTCTTCAGAGCAATACTCGTCGACAAGCCCACATCGCTCAAAAGTTCCATGTTGTCCTGCCACAGGTCTAAGAACTAAATATGTAGCGAAAAGATAGTCCTCTTCTAAAGATGAAGAGAGTTTCTTATTCGGTTGGATGGTGTATGTACCAAGGTGCAGTACGCAGTACAGCCCAAACTGCAGGTCGCTAACATCAAATCCGCGGATCGTAACATGACCCTTATAAGACTCTTTTACATCGTCCTCTCTGCGCAGAACCGGGCCCGTCTTATGGTCGATGATCTGTACGCGGCCCATGGCACCTTTAATTAGGATGTGACCACCAGTGACTTGTCCTGTGAGATCACTGCCGCCAGGGGTCGTCGAGATATCAATAATCTCTGTCCGAGGGGTAAATATTCCAGGCGGATTTATCCAGAATATGCGGCCGTCTATCGATGCCCAGGACCAACTCGGAGCTCTGTACTGCGGCCTTGGATTCTTGCTATTGTATGTGTACCACGCGAGCTGACGATGAAGATCGCGGTTGTTCCAAATACCAGCTAGGTATCCCGGATTTCCGAGGTGTGGCTGTAGCTATTTCGCGATACCGGACAGGGCGGGCAACCGATCATCCGATTTCGTCATATCGCGTGAAGTGTAGTGGCTAACGAGACCCGACCAAAGCTGAAACGGGTCTGGACCAACGCGCGCATTCATATCTCGGCTCAAAAGGCATCTTGCAATACCAAGGTCCTCTGCAAACTTTGCCTTTCCATGGGGTCTGATGCAATCAGGAAGTCCGTCAGGAAATACCTTGCAAGCGCAATGGTGATCGCATTCCCAGAAGACCTGACTTTTGGCGAAGTGGATTGTTCTTTTTGACATCATCCACTCTTGGTATACCCATACGCGCTGGGTAACTGTCAGAATCACTATACGGACGTTGTTATAGGAATAGGGGAGTACCTTACCGTCTGTAAAGGGGAACGCTCGACTTCCTTAAGGAATATATGTTCGTCGGCAAAGAGGTCAATGACGTCCCCTCGCACGCTCCTCACGACATATTGGCCATATAATTCTTGGCGTTTGAAGAACAGACCTCCACTGCTGTCTCGTGAAGCTGCTGCGGCAAGGTTGCAATCTGCCTCGGTATATACTCTGTGCATCAGAGCTGCTTCTCGGGCCCAATCTTCGTGGTCATTTTGAACGATGCAGAGGCTATCTATCCAGAGATAACGATAGCCCAAGTCCCTCGTTGCGGCGATGGCATCTTGGAATGTTTGCGGTAGATTGTAGACGCCACTGTACAGACTTTGCAGATTCTGCTTCGTGGCACAGATCAGTTGCTTCTTCCCCCAGCAGTGGCTGAGAGTTAGGTAAGGGCCTTTCGGTAGGTTGGTCGCTGTCTCAATGAGCCGCGGCGTGTTTATTGATTCTAGGTGTCCCAAATCGAGGAGTCGAGTTGGGAACCATAGCCCTGCGTCACCAGTCCTGAGACCGCGATCAAGGTGCTTTTGCTTACATTGACTAATCCAATGCCTCATCAGACCCCAAGCAGCACGCGAGTCACTCGATGGACTCTCTTGCAACGACGACGCAGGGCTCGCGACAGAGCCATGGTAGAGATCCAGCTGCGTGAGAATCACATCGGTTGCTTCTCGGGGCGGGCCTTCCAGATCTTTTGTTGACGCGTTGAATTCTAAGCAGACTCTAACACTTGGGTATTCATGAGAAATAGCGAGCTTTGTCCATATGAGGAAAGCATCGAGAGACTCTTCTATAGGCCAGGCTGTGTTCTTGAGAAGTCCAGGAGGAAGCTTCTCAAGGTGAGCAGCGACTCCAGATTTAAGCGCATCTTGCAGCAATGTACAGACATTGCAGCCTCCTTCAACCGCCTGCGTCCAGTCTCGATGAGTAAGATGATGGGTCTTGGAGCTTGTGATGGAGGGGTTGCTCTTGGCAGCCGTCCAGGCAAAGGACTCTTTACATACGCTACACAAGTTCATACTGAGATATAGAAAAGTTTCAGTGTTGCGACTGTTGATAAAGCGCTGTTGCCGATGTATATATAACTGGTTGAAATAAGCATTTAGTTATAAGCAACCTATGCCCCTTGGCGTAAGCGCAATATATGTTACAGACACGTGATGCCATTGGATTTGTGTAATTCTAATGAGAAAACAAAGGCTTTTATCTGTACTGCGCTTCTTGGGTAACTAGATATATGTATCTGCTAAGAACGAGCATAAGGCACTTTTAAAACAGACGAACGATGTAGTTATTATTAAATCTGAGTCATTTGGCTTTCTCTCTCGTCACTAACGGAGTTCTTGAGCATGATTTTGGTGTTCCGAAATCAGCAATCCACAATAAGTTCTTCAGAACTTGGCCGGTCTGGTGGTCTAGTGGTATGATTCTCGCTTAGGGAAAACCCTATAGCATTGCTTGCGAGAGGTCCCGGGTTCAATCCCCGGCCAGACCCTTTCTTTTGCGCTGTGCACGTCCTCGCGATGTTTGCTTTTTGCTTTGGCGGTGTGGAGACGTGTCTTTTCTCTCTATGGCGGGGGTTAGTAGGGCAGGCCTCCCTTGTAGGATCTGTCTTACCCTACACCGTACACGTAAGTTACTAGATGAATTTCTTTAGTTAAGCCTCTCTAGAGACCTCAGAGAAAACCTCCATTATGGCGCTTCAGTATGGAATTTTAATGTTCTTACCGTCTGGTTAGTTAAATCGCATTGTCAACGTTTTCGCTGAACGGTTCTTGTCGAAACGTTTTCCCTCTTTGTTCATTGCAACATCATAATAGCAAAAAACCGGATGCGGATACTATCAGCTCATGTGGAATGAGACAAGACAAGTTCTTTGGACACCACATGTTCAAGCAAGGTAGGATGAATGAGTCTGCTTACAGATATTGGTCGATCCTACACGAAATTGTTCGCGCGCCAAACCTCAAGCGACGTCATCCGGCGACAATCATGAAGGGTCCAAGGGACCACGATTGTGCCTGACTCTAAAAGGTCACCACCCCATTATGATTTGCCGATCTACCAGGGCCACCAGGAACTGACGTGCTGACTACCGAGACAAAAATGTCCGGATTTGTCGATGGACCCTCTCAATCTTGATGGTCAGGGCTTTGGGCATGATCGGCAAGCCACAGTATCTCTTCGCGGTAATTTCATACCAGTCCCAAACTGTAAACCTTTAAACGCATAGTAGATTTTTGTACAAGAACGCAACTCGCGTCAGCGGCTCTTGGTTGATCGTTGGTTCAGCATAAGAACTATGTCATCTCATGATATGATGGTTGACTGATCAGAAGATCGACAATATGACGATACCTTCAACTGTCGCATGAGGCAAATCCCAACTTTATTCTGAACATCTAGGGCGTAAGGAATTTTATAAATGTCTGCGAGTCGCCTTTGTGTTGGATCAGCATGCTCCTACCACGCTGAACAGAATTGTCTACCATACTACTCGAAACACCATCATGAAAGTCTTCTTCATCGCCGCTGTAACTCTCCTGGGCAGCTCTCTCGCTGCACCAGCTACAGACACAGCCCTTGTCAAGAAATCATCTCATCCCATCGACACTATTCCCTACCATGGTCTCCCCAGCGTCAAAGTCGACCTCGACGCCCTCCGCGCTGAGCAAAAGGCAGGACAAACTGCGACCACAAATGTTAAAGTCAAGCGGTCCTCCAAATCTACACCTAAGAGGAAGAAGACATCGAAGAAACCTCCAGCCAAGGCGTCGGTCAAGAAGACCAAGGCTATAAAGAAACCCAAGACAACTCATTCAAAGAGACTGCTCAAGTCTTCGTCGACTGGCTTCAAGAACGGCCAGGATCTTGTTGATTCCTTGGATAGTCTTGTTGCTCAAGTCACTGCCCGAGGTGACAGAATCAGTATGCGTCCTGCTGTTCATAAGCTCAATAGACACTAACACTATCAGATGGAACACTCCTCAGAGTTCAGGCCGGAACCGGGACTCGCAACAAAGGCACCACCGACGCCCTCAAGGAAGTCATCCAAATCCGCGCTGCTGTCTCCGGCGCCCTAACTAGACTCTCCACCACCAAGAACCTCAAACTCACCAGCGACCAACGCGCCGACGTGCTCGATCTAGTCGAGCAACTCGTCAAAGAACTCCTCGACATCGTCAACGACCTCCTCGAGACGCTCGGCCTTAAGCTCAGCCTGAAAGCATCGCTCAACCCACTCATGAATATGCTGAGCGACCTCCTAGGCGGTCTGGCAGTGACTGATGGCAAGCTTACGCCAGAGCTGCGCCAGCGTCTGGGAGATTTGATTAGAGCTCAGATCAACGGTGATGGGACGAAGGGATTTGATGCACTTGGAAGTGGCATTGAGAATCCGCTTTTGCGTCTTCATGGGTCTCTGAAGACTAGTGTTGGATCGAATTAGTATTGCAGGGATATTGTCATTCGTTAATTGCTGGGATGTTGATAGCGGGAGTTTGACTTTCCATGGCGCTGGGTGTTGCTCTATGTTGGTTCTGTTATCATACCGCTCCTTTAGCGATTGTTTATAGTTGTAGCAATACCAGGATTATTTGTTAGCTCTCCAATGCTAACATCATATCACTACACGCGGCTCTTTTCTTCGGACACCATTCCAAATCCTTCTATAGCTCGCGTTCGGTTATAACTAGTCAAGTCCTCTATTCCCGCTCTTCAATCGGAGCCAAGCCGTACACACGGGCCCAGCCTCTTCGTAAACGCAACCAACAGGCGGTGAAGCACTTCACCCCACGGATAAGATGATTGGCGCATCACATCTTATCCGTTTCGAGCATACTATACATGTCCTGCGGAGTAATTCTTAATGATTACCCCAGAAATATGTCAGCAATGCCCAGGGGTTACTATCGACATGGGGTGTCTGATAAGAGTTCCATGTTCGGGATATGATCAACGTATCAGACGATAACCTTCACCCGGCTCGGAGCAAATACGTACGCGAAACTCTCGCGGTGTTTGAATTCAGGCAGGATGAATAAGCTTCCCCGGATAAACTCTGTTGGTAGGACAAGTGATGCAACTGGTTTGTTGGCTCGAACTACGGATGGAAGTGAAACGGTGAGTCCGATGGTGTTTACTCGCGATGTGACGTTGCATGCATACGGCTTTTTGCTCGGGTTGGGCATGAAGTCGGACTGAACTTCGTCTGGTCCTGACACCTCTGGGAGGTCCCGAAGGTTTGGAATCATGCATCCTTGCCAAGGTCACACTGAAGAAATTCACGCAAACGAGACCGAGGCAAGTGTCAGGAAAAAACAAATCGTATACGCTGTTATTGAAAGGTAATGCAATGCTAGCTATGAGCAACCCAAACCATCTCTAAGTCTTGCAATCAAAAACAAACTCCGCATACGGAGTGTATCTGCCCAACGTAGCATGATGAAATAGATTCCCAGTCAAACAATCAAAAAGCGCAATGACATAAGTACGCTGCCTATCGTTTAACGCCGGATCACGCATGAACTTCTCTGATTCGGCGTAATACTTCTTCTCAACGTCGAAGCTCATCGTTCGAGTAATAGTCTTTGCCAGATGCTGCGGTACACACATGAGCTTTTCAATGACATGTACTGCGTTGACGACAGAGGCGTTGATGGTGCGTGACTCGTGGATCTCCTTATCGTAGGAGTAGAGATCGTTGATGAGCATAGAGTGTATCACGTAGAGCTCTTCTAGCTCCTCAAAGGGAGCGATTTCCTCGGGGGTATGGTGAATACCTGTTCCAAAGCGAATAGCGGCAACCATGAAGCTGAAGGGGGTTAGTGTGCCGTAATGGAATTGGAGGAGGTGAACTCACGGTTTGGCAATATCGTGGCGGCGGTAGTCGATGTACTCGGCCAAAGTTGCGTATTGATCTTGTTTGAATGGTGACTTTTTACGGCCTGCATTGACGAATAGGCCAATAGCCTGGAGGAGACCAGGGCCAAGAATGGGATCACATTCCATGACTTCATTGTAGAATCGCTTCATTTGTTTGTTCTTAGGTTTCATGGTCACGAAATCATCAGCAACTGTGGTTTCCTACAGCGGGTCAGTCCCGTAAAAGCATGGTATCTGTTCAACGTACATCTTGTGTTGCACCGCGCTCCATAACATCTAGATCAGTGTTAGCGAAATCGACGTTGAGTGGGATGTATACATACCATCGTGGAAATATAGAAGAAGAAGAGCCTGTGTCAACAGTTCTATTCGAGTTCGCGACGATGACGGATAGAGGTAAACGGCGCATGAAACCGCATCTTCAACGAGCTCGTCAATCTTTCCTTTTCGTCGCTCGTCCATAAACTCCACAGGTAGAGCTCCTCTCTCAGACGCTTTGTCGGCACTGATTCGATTCACCAGATCCCGTCCTGCTGCTTCACCCTGTACCCACCACTTGGACTGCCTTACCCAAGGGAAAGAAGTATGCCATGGCACGCCCAGCTGTTCAGGATACAGCGTCAGAGGAGCATCTTTAGGGACGTTTGTCTCTCTGAACAGTGAAGCAAAGTCAAGGTCGGGTGGCCCAAGAGTATCTGGGCCAACGGGGTCAAAAGCACGGACCAGAGGTCTAATAGGCAAGTCTTTGTGAGGCATTGTGTATGTGTATAAGAAGAAGGAGCTTGGATAACGAACGGATCTACCCAGAACTTCCCGCGAAGAATTGCGCCACCCGCAGGCTTTATGTTCTTTTTCGATTACCGCGGCGGTGAACGGACCATGAACTGACGACGGCAGCATCGGTTCGGGACGACTCCATAACGGTTACAACAGGCCAGAGGTCCAAACAAGTGAAGCTAACAGGGATATGATAACCACCCAACGGCTCTGCATCCAGGGTGTTTGTTTTTCTGACTGATATCGTTATCCTGCTTGCTAGCTCGGCACGTGATGGCTCATCTCCTGGTGTGATTCGATGGCAGTACCGGCATGGGCATGGGCATGGGTGATGTGATAAGACCCGGCGCTTTTCTCGCGACGAGAAGTACGCGTGGAGTCATGCAGAGTAGTATTCACCATACTTGACTTGCAGTACGACTCAGCAAGCGAGACCGAACGGGTTCTGCAATCATACCATGGCCCACGGACTTGACTGACATGTGCTGAAGACCCCTGGACCAACGACACGGGTCGTATACCCACTTGAGGCGCAGGCAACGGTTCCATGCGACAATACTACGCTGCCCCATCCGAAAGTAACCAAAGGATCCGGCCAAGTGGGTGACACAATGCAGATCAGGATCCCCTGAAACGCTTGCAGTTAGCATTATCATTACCTCGACTGATAATAACTCGTCCAACTGTCAGGTCAAGCGGAGCAACAGCTACTGACATGCCTAATTCCCGCAAATGTCATGGGTGCCATGCATCTCAACGTCGTAGCATTGCAACGCTAAAGCACGTTGATTGCTAGAGCCAACAGCTCGGGTTCCCCTGCTACACAGTCATGATAGTTTTTTTTTATTTGCCTGCCTAGAACAGACTTTCGGCGCCCCCACCTGTTGGTTGCTGTACATAGAACAAAATCCCTGGACCTTTTGAACAGGGGGAAATGACACGTAATGGGACTAGAGATTTTTAGTTTAAACGGTCACATCATTTACCCCGGTATTGTTCGACCGTTGGATGTGACGGTTGACGGGGGATGGACCATGTTAAACGGAGGAAACCACCCATTGTCAAATGTGAGCCCTCGGGTCTCACCCGAGGTACATGCGAGTTTTATTTTATGCAGGATGTTGCATAAAATAGTAATATCGGCAAAAGAAATGGGGCTTGTCACATTGCATGTCGGGATCAGGGTTTAGTACTATTACTCAATTCATGCTAGACTACCTCTGCCAGTACCTAGACTTAGTTTACTTGTCCCAATGGACATCCATCTCAGGAGACTATCCCAGACATATACCAGAGCCCATAGCACCTTGTGTAGTCTGTCATCTTCTCGTACCAGCAAGAGAATATTCTTGAGAGGGCTTTACAATGCTAAAACTTCAGAGTCCAATGCAAATCATGTCTCATAACGTAAATAATCATCTTGACAAGAAAACATTTCCGCAGGAGCGTCATTCTGATACAACCTCAGACACAAACAGCACCAACAGTGCGAGTCATCTAGTTGCCAGGCTTGAAAAAAGCGGACATGTTGTCGTCAGATTCGTCGCCGACTTTTCCCCAGAAGACAGCAGAGGAAAGGATGCGGTCGTTGAAAGCAGTCAATCGCTT
Organism: Fusarium subglutinans; assembly: GCF_013396075.1. Taxonomy (NCBI): domain Eukaryota; kingdom Fungi; phylum Ascomycota; class Sordariomycetes; order Hypocreales; family Nectriaceae; genus Fusarium; species Fusarium subglutinans. The sequence continues at coordinate 29,941 of NW_023502167.1, forward strand.
CTCTTTGTCAAAGACGGGACCATTGAATTTGGTTTTCTGGAAGGTCTCGAACTTGGGGAGTTGGTAGACGTTGGCCTTGGCGCCAGATGACTCCTTTGAAGAGACAGAGTGCTCATCTTCAGATGAGTCGTTGGATTCGCTGGCAGCATCAGACTCGTCAATGTTCTCTAACCAGTTGCGCACCGATTCAACGAGAGCGGCCGCAGCTCGACGTTGGATTGCTTCCTCAGTCCAGTAGTCCTCAATGATGCAGGCCTGAAGTTCATTGACGGTTTCCTCAGTAGTCTTGACAGTCACTTGGACGTCAGACTTGACTTGGACGTCAGACTTGGGCTGAAGGGTGGCCTTGATAGAGTCCTTCTGGGTATCCAAGTCGACCCAGACATCGTTGTCATCGAGGTGATCAGAGGCTCGGTCATCCTCCATGCCCATGTCGGAAAGGGCCTCGAAAAGGTTGATACGACCGGGAATACCGTAGTCCTTGAGTTGGACGCCGCCGGGACCGAGCTCGCGGTTGCGAACCACGGTCTTCCTGGTGGTCAAGAAGGAAAACATGGTGAAGATGAGGTCTGAGTCGTTGATGATCAGGGTTCGTGGAGAAGGGGCGTCGTTGATGGTAAGAGTCGGAGTGCTGTGATGTGATGTGAGTGCAGAGAGGGAGAGGTTAATGAGAGTTGTCTTTGATAACAAGACTTGCTGGTGATGGAAGGCGTGGAAGTGTTGTAATATGTGTTGAGAGAGAGAGAAGGTGATAAGAGTAAAGTGCTCTTGTGTAAGTTGAAAGAAGTGAGATGAAGATGTAAATCAAAGTGCTCTGATGTAAGTTGAGGAGGTCAAGGGATGAAAGTAGAAGTGTTGTGCTATAGCCTATAAGTTGATGAAGAATGAGATGAGATATTACAAGGATATCTCAGCTCGAGAGTCTCGCCGAGTGTGTTGAGGGAAGAGTTAGAAAGTATTCCAAACCGGAGCGAGAGAATTCTCTTATTCGGAGCTCCTCCTCCTGATCTGGCAGTGTAACACCAAACCGAACATCATGAAGGTGAACACTCACTGGCACTGGCAGATTAAGGTCCATTTAGCCCATGCACTTGCTACTGGGCAGGCTCCGAGGGGGACGCCTAGAAGGGAAGTCCATTAACTTGAGAGATATAAGTGCCTCGACCAACCTGAGCTTGTGCCAAGGCCCAAAGAGGTAGTGATACAGTGGCATGCATTCGTGGATCTGCAGAACATTGCCAGGAACACATGGCGAACGTCCTAGATTTCAACTTGCAGCGGCGGAAGTAGTACGAACATGTTTTGGTCGTGCACTATATCGGGTCTGTAAGTGTAGACACGCGCTGAGAATGGAACAACAGGATTACTTCATTTGCAGGGAACCTGTACATACTGCACTTTAGGAGCTTGATATTAAGAAGAGTCTGATGTGGCGAGTGATCCACATAAATCAGCTTTGAGGAGAGAGTAGTAGTCACAAGGACATAGTAGCACGGTCAATATCAGTCATCATCTCAGAAGTCTTAGAGCAGGATCACATTGTTTCAATTCGCCTCCATATAAACCTCATGAGCAAAAGCAAAAAACTGTCAACTCCTCCACACTCCCTCACAGCACCTTCTTCTGATCTTCCAAAGGATACTGCTCAATCATAGACCCCGGAACCCTAACCCTTCCCCGTGGCGCAATCTTCATACCATGCTCATTTCTCATCATCGCCCAAGTAATGCCCCGACCCCCCTCCGCCTGAATCTCATAAACCTCATTAATCCGATACGCAAAGTCATAGCCCTCGTAATCAGCGTCCTTATCATTGTATTCCTTGTTTCCCAACCCATCTTCAGGCAGCGGCGCATCGCCGGAGTTTCTCGTGACGGCTTCGTCGACAGTGCAGATATGAGTTATGGCGGAGTGGGGAGCAGTGCGGTAGAACCAGATGCGCTGGATGCCGGCCATGTTGTACTTTCGGAACTCGTAGGTCTTGGTGCCGTCGATGATTTGCTGTAGGTAGGGGTCGTTCATGGCGAGGATCATGTCGCTGCGCTGGGGGGCTTTGCTGGGAGAAGACATTTTTGCGGTGGGTTGGTGTTGGTGAGGCGAGGAAGCGCTGAGGTGAAGGCGATGCTTATAAATGAGGCGAGCCTAAAGTTAGATCAGATTTAGGGAACGTGTTGTCTGAGATCAGGTGACGGCGTGAAGTTGGGCTGGATTGGATGGCAGTGTCAGCAGCCGGCAGAACTCCTCTATTATCAGCATTGAGGGCCGTGATAAGAGATGGACTATAACTGCTCGAGAAGACATGCCTCATTCATTTCGGCCAATGTCGCCATGCGGGTAAGACTCTTTGAAAGAATGGGAAGTGCGCTATTGATAAAAGGGCCATCTTTAAACTTACGCTCTAAGTTCAAAGTGTAAAGCATGAACAAAGTATATCTCGCCTACCGTGCAACACTGAAATTGACACGATCATATGTTCTGGCGATTGGGGTTACTGAACAGCAGCGGAGCCGAGGTCAAATCAAGAATGTACTCTGAGCATAGTGGCTGTATAAATCTCATCTCCCAAACACAATAATGTCCTAATGCTCATCACCTATAAATGAACAGACACAATCTCGGGGACGTCAAACTCTGAAAGGTCAAATACTAAGACCCTGACGTCTCGCTCGAATAGCAGCCATAATCATATCCCACGCAGCATTATCCTTCTCCAACGTCCCTTTCTCCGGTGCAAACCCCTCCTCATCACAATCGTACCGCGAATTCTTCTCCAGCCACGGCGAAGGCCCCAGACCACAATTATACTCAATGTACTGCATCCGACTCGTTCTCTGATTATCGATTCCCGTCCCGTATCTATGCTTCTCAGACACGCAGGTATTCTCCCTGTCCCAGTATTCCTCCTCCGTTGGGCCAGGACAGGCAAAGTCCCGGTGCTGGTTTCGCGTGAGGCGATGATCCATAGCTTGCAAGTCGATGTCCTTGTAGTCGGGGTCTTGAAGAATCGCCTGGCGAGTATCCTTGGGACAATCCCACCAGCAGCCATGACCAACTCTGAGTGTCTTTAGCCCTTTCATCGAATCCTTCCAATGGGAGAGGATATTGTTCCATCGGATGGGAAAGTCGCGTTTGATAGGATTCCATCCTCGTCCTGTACCTCCTTGTGCTGTATGTGCTGTATGATCAGCGTACCCATCGTTTCCAATGCGAAGCTGACGCGCATGATACAGAATCGGACAATCATCGAGATACAGTTCAACCAAACCCCCACTGCCGTTCTCCTTGCCGAGCTTCGCGAACCACTCGATCTGCCACTCATGAGTAAAGACGTAGTTCCCGAGCGCAAGAACCTTGAGTTGAGGAAATGGTGAGTCCTCGCCAATGTTTCGAAAGTCCATGATGGGGAACCAGCCCCAGTAATCTTTGAAGTATAGCGACAGTACGCGCAAGTGATCCGTAATATTGGGCGAGAGCCATGTGTTGTGGAGGTTATCGAAGAAATCGTACTTCTCAATGTAGTGGATCGTGCTCTCAGGTGAAGCCTCGCATTCTTCGGTTGTGACAAAGACACGAAAGTCAACGAGGGTTGGTAGAGAGATGATCGTCTTCCAGGCCTCGGAGCCAGCGAGGTGAGGATCATCGTAATCCGCCAAATGAGTAATCGTCAACTCCTTGAGCGGAAACGGCTTATCATGAGTGAACTCAAGATCCTGATCACTGTAGTCAAACTGCTCATCCTCATCATCATTGAGATAAATATATCCCTCCATTACCTGGTCAATCTTGATCTGCTTCTCCAGCGTCCACAGCCCCGCGGCGCAGTGAAGAATAGTATCAAGCACACGGTACCGCAACTCAAACGTTTCTTCAATAGTTTGATAGTAACGGTCATCTTCGCCGCAGTGTTCCTCAAAGCGAATATGAAGCGCCGTAACGTTGGTGAAACAGCGGAGATGGGGGAGTGCGTTCATGAAGGCTATGGGGAAGATGTATGACTCGTTGCAGAGGTACTCAAAGTCAAACTCAATGCGCGTATCAATAGTGATCTCTCGAACTAAGCTGCGCATTTCGGGAGTCTTGGCGATCTGGATAAATCGCTCAACAGATGAAGGCGCGAATGCTTCGAGACGTAAGCTTCTGTATTTCCATGGTCGTGCAATCTCATTGAGTCTGTGAGACGTGAGACGGAGATTGGAGAGGGTTGGTGAGGTGAGGAAGGAACAGATGTTGTCCCATATCTCAGTCACGAGTCTTGAGTCGTCGGAAGCCATGATTGAGATGTTTGAGGTGAGATGAGATTACTGAAGTTGGGTTGAAGCATTTTTGAAGTCGTTGGATGAGCGCCTTATAAGTTTCTGCTCAGCACTAGAGCAACCCCTGTAAATGGGGCTGGTGCCTAGATCTGGTAGGCAGTCGGCGCGCTAGACCCGCTGGAAGAGGAGCTACCTGGCAGAAATCGTCCAACCTTGAGCTACAACTGTCAAAGATAGGCTAAGTTTATACTTAATTTGCCTATATACTAAAATTACCTAAATTTATGCCAGAGTAATTCCAATCTTTCTTGCTTTCCCTGACGCCGCAGCCTACGTGCTTGCAGCGAGCGGGGTTCTCAATCAACGACTCATCATCACAGCCGTGCACATTCACGGTCTCATTTGCATCTCATCACCGTGAGAGCAGCAAATCACAACAAGCGCGTGTCCTGAAAAGTAGTGAAGTCGCTCTCAGAGCGGTGTATGATTGGAGATACCGTAATTATATAATACAAGTCATGAACCCATTGTCTGCTAACACCTCGCTCAGAGTGTAATACCATAAAGACCCTCGCCCTGTATAACCTCACCATTCTCATACGTCACCCTCTTCCATCCTTCAACATGCGTCTCATCACGAAGCCACTCGACAGTAGGCCAGTAGCGCTCATCCTTCTTGATTGTCACAACGGAAGGAGTTCCGGTGTAGTTCATCATCTTGATCTTGAAATCTACGCTCCTGTTAGTTACGTTTTACCGACGGGGTAACTTGGGACCAGTGTCCTAAATTTAGGTAATTTTGTCATAAAGTTAGTAGACTTTATAGAGTCTTCTACCCCTTATGATGATGTGCCCTAAGTTTTGCATAGTTTAGAGGAGAACTCACAGGTTTTATCAGGGATACTTGCGATGATCCCCACGAGCGATTGCAGATCTGGCGTAGGCTTGTTGTCGATGTGCGTGATGAACGTCGTGGCGTAGACGTTATACAGGTTCGCCGGCGATCCTATGAACCAACTTGTGATGTACACTTCGCTCGGCAGCTTCTTGATACTCTGCCTTACGGTACGATGAGGTTTCTGCGCTGTCAAGCCGCAGAAGTTAATAACGCGCGAGGTCTCAAACTCATCTTCGGAGACAGTTTGCGCTTTGAAGCTGATTTGTTCGCCATTTCGCACCGCGACGACGTCGAGGCTTTCTTTCCAATACATGACGTCGACGTCGTGGAGCTGCGTGATGAGCTTGCCGTCAAGCGTGAGCAGGACATCGCCTTCGCCGAGTTGACCTGGGAGTTGCTTTGGCCCGCGTTTTACCATGAAGAGTCGTCGGTCGGAGGACGATTTGCTCTGTACCTTTTCGATCCACTCTTCTGCAACGCCCATGACTCGCGCTTCAATCATTGTTACCGCTTCAAGCTCAATGGAGAGACTGCGTAGGGTTGGGACGATGCCTTGGCTTAGTTTCTCAGCGATGGGCGCGATGGCTTGGGAGCTTAGACCGAAACACGCCTCGTCGAGATCTTCCATCTCGTAGACGACCCAAAGAGCCTGAACGACGCCGTCTTCACGGATGAGCACGCCGCTCCCGCAGTGGTTTCCGATTCGAGTCTCCACATCAATACGGTCAACGTTGACGGGGCGGCCGCGAGGTGGATTCGGTGGTTCTCGCTCGAGGGGAATGACCTTTGTTACAGCTGTTGAGGCATACACCATCTCATCGCAATCATTATGCCCAACGAAGAAAGTCGGCGCGCCCTGTGAGATTCTCTCAGTGCTGAAGATGGCGCTTTTCACGGGCGCGTCAACGAGACTGGGGTCGTATTGAATGATAGCGTAGTGATGCGCAGGATGCAGGAAGACGACCTTTCCAGGAACAAGGACCGAATCGGCAAAGGTCAGTTCGATATCGCACAGTTTCGTTGGGACGACAGTTCTCGAGACGATGACGTAGCCTCGGTCGGCGTTGACAACAAGGCCCATTCCAAGTTTAATGCGTGTGGACTGTCCATCGATGAGGACAGGCGACGAAAATCTCACTTGGACGAAACTCCTCGCAATCTCGGCAATTTCCCGCTGAGCAATATGCTCCAGCGCATCAAAAGACGCACTCAACGGCGGCGGTCGAATAGCAGGCAACGGCTCAGCGAGTATCTCAACATCCCAGACCCCTGTGGTATCATTCCTCTTAAACATCTTCATGCGCTGGAACCAATGCCGATCAATAGGCACCACAGCCGTCCGCACAGTCTGCGGTTCCCACACATACCAGAACTTAATAGCCACGCGAGCTCTGTCGGGGATATCCTTCATGACCTGCACAAAAGCATCCAAGTCCGGCGTCTTTTTGTGATTGATGCTATCGACCATGATGTAGTTATCGTGCGTGGGGTGAAAAGGACCGGATTTACTGACGTATACGCCGCGGCCGCGGCAGGGGAGGAAGTATCGTTGGGCGACTTGGTATGATAGGTCGTGGAAACAGGCTGCTCCGACGGTGACGAAGCGGTCGGGTGTGATTTCGCAGAGGTCTTGGACGAGGATATCCTCTTCGATGTCTTGGCCGTCTCTTTGGACCAGAATGCGCACTATTTTGCCAATGTTGGAGTCGAAGATCTCGTTGAGGCGGAGGAATTGTGTGACGAGATCCCCATTGATCTTGAGGAGAATATCGCCCTCCTTCAACTTTCCGTCTGAAGGACCTTCGGGCAGGACGTCCATAGCGACGATGACGTTATCCTCGCCAGGGAAAGATTTGCGCAAAACACTCTCCCACTCAGGACTCAGCCCCAGCCGTCGGCATTCATCAAAGGGCTTTAGTTTGAACACAGTCTGGATCTCGCCTCTTTTCACCTTCTCGCCGCGTTGGATCTGCTTCAATGCTCGCAGCGGTCCGTCAAGGGGGAGGAAGTAATCCGTCGACCCGTCAGTGCGCCCGCCTGCTTGGAGAGCTATGCCGTGCCCGTCGACGTTGACAACAGGACTTCCGGAACTTCCTCCTGACGCTGAAGCATTGGCTTGGAAGTAGCATGTATTGAAGTCCATGTATCCGTCGTATATGGGAGCGTTTCTGTCAAGGCGGCTGATGAAACCGGAGAGGATACCGAGCTTTTCGCCGCTATCGTTACCGATGACTTTGATCTCGGTACCAACTGTGTCACGTTAGCAGCAGGAATTGCATTGCAGGTTATGGTCTGACCTTTCGCGAGATCAGGTCGTAATTCCATCGCGGTGAGAGCCATGTATTTAACCGCTTTGGGGTCAAACTTCAAAAACCCAAAGTCATGTACTGGATCGCGATAAATTGGGTACGTATCAACTTCTTCCTGGTTATTGAAGACGATGTACCCCGAAAAGGGCCCAGGACCGACAACATGTCGATTAGTGAGGATGATACCCTTTTCCGCATCAACAACAAAGCCAGTTGCCTCGCTCGTCTTGCTAGTCTCGGTGTCGAAAGAATAAGGGTGCGAGAACTTGACCGATACAACGCATCGGACGACCTTTTCTATCGCTCTCTGCCAAGCTTCGCTTTCTCGCTCCGAAAGGAGCCCTGCTGTAGCGGGATGTTCTTGCTCTATGTGATGTGTGCTGACGCCGTTCTCTGTTGAGAGGGATACATCGCGGAGTTTCGTGAGGATGGGATCCTGGTCGATTGTCATCCTGGCGGTCCAGGGTTGAAGATTCAAGATGTCAAAAGGGTAATGTACAAGATGGGTATAGTATATTTAATTGATGTTGAAGAAGGGAGGTTTTAAATGAGATTGAGGTGAAGGAGGTTGAAATAGTTTGTTGCTTACGCTGAGCCAAGGCAGCTCTCTGTGTTCATCACTGACTGCGTCTTGCGTCTGTGACCGACCCCTCATCAAATGCATCAATCAATTACTCAGCCCCCAAAAGTGGATATCGCTCACCGACGAGGCAATTTTCATTGGATGCACTCCAAAGGCGGTAAGAAAACCTAAGACCGGTATTCCAAGCAACAAAAGAGACAAGGCAATTGTAGACTAAATTAGTACAGCCTCTGACTTTTTTATTATGACACCCTTTGTCCAGGCTAGATGTTTTCCGTCTCTCTCACAACAGGCAACCGCGCCAAAGAATCAAAGGCAATGACCACAATTTTCAGCCTCATAAGGCGTCCCGAATGACTCCAGCGACTTTCTAGTGGGTATTTGAAGATCTTTGATGGTTTTCGTGTCGTGTGAGATGTTCAGCTCGGAATTATCGGGCGGCCGAATTGAGGTGTTCCGAATATTGGTCTGCAGACCTTGGGGGTCAGCTTACCACTGACGCGGTGACTCATGATGTTGCACATGATCCAGATCTGCTTGAGAGAGTGAGTAACTGTGAAGATTATTGCTTGTTCTGTGAGTAATTAATTTTGGAGTTGATTGTGCCTTTGTTACACACGGAAACCTCACATTGCAAAGATCTCACCCTCGGGCAACAAGAAATCAGTCAGACCTTGATGTAGGGTATTAAAATAAACTCAGCAAAGGTACCCTAAACTCATATGACATTACCTACTTCTTTCTATCATTTAGGGACGTCTATTCTAAGTCGATGTACGATGAAATCAATGCATTTTTAACCAGAAGCAAGAGAAATCCTCGTCTTGCTCTCCCCCATCCTCAAACTCCACTCTCCATCCCAATCCTCCCTCTTCCTAACCTCCACCGCAGCGCTCTTCTTGGGCGTGTAAACAGTCGCCATATCCCCCGTATTCAGCGCCGGATTCTTCACCCACTCCCCCTTCACAGGCGCGATATCGCTCCTGACAGCCAAAAGTGCGATGACGATAAGAATCTCAGTCGTGGCGAATTGACGCGCTGGGCAAAGATGCGGCGGTGCCCCCCAAGCTACAAAACTGCTAGCCTTGCGGTCTGAAGAGTCTTTGGTGAAGCGATATGGATCGAATTGGTCGGCGGTGGGACCCCATGTTGACGTGTTGGTGTGCACGGGTTGGCCGGGCATCATTACGTAGTGGCCTGCTTTGAGGAGGTATTTTCCATCGAGGAGGGTGTCTTCTGTTACTTTGCGGATGTTGGCGTGGACATGCCTTAGTCTTTGAGTCTCCTGGAAAACAGATAATGTCAAAGGACATTTCGTCTTTAAAGCAGCGACATCGACTTTAAAGCCTGATTCCTTATCTCCACTGACAGCTTGCTCAATGACTTCTTTTCGTACCTCTTCAAGAAGATCCGGTCGAGAGAAGAGCTCGTAGATAGTCCAGTACATAATCGGAACTGTGTTTGCAAAAGCAGCAGTTCCGAAAGTAGCTTGTTGCTTGCAAATGTCATCTTCATCAATACCAGCTTCTTGCATTGAGCGAAGACGCTCTTTGTAGATGAAGGATACATCGCTGGGGAGATTCTTGTTATACTTGCGGAAAGCGTCAAAAACAATTTGGCGGGCGGCGTAGCCTTTGCCAGTGATGTCAAGATTGACCATGTGAAGAGGGAGATATGATTGCCATTTCCTATCTAATTAGTTTATGTTTGGAGTGAGAAGGGGGTGGCTTACCAAAAAGCTTGGTCGACTTTTGGATCAAGAAAAGGATGCTCAACACCGAAGATTCCACAAGCACTAGCTTGAACAACAGCATACTGTGCCCACTCCAGCAAGTCGACTTTCGAAACACCATCTTTATCCTCGGGCAGAAGTTGTTGGATATCGATCAACGCACGATCTCCCATTCGAAGATTCTGCTCATCAAGAAACGGCCCCGTAGCAAGACCGTTCTTGTGAGCGTGACTGAACGAATCAACCCATTCTGTACCAAAGACTTCAAAGGTCTCGGGTATAGCATCGCCCATAAGTTTAGCGGCTGTCTGCATGAATGGCCGGAAGGAGAGAGTTTTAGAGGTCTTTTGGATCAGGGGGATAAGACGGGATGTTTTGGCGATGTAGAGTTTGGTGTTGAAGATGGCGACGGTGTACATTTCCTCGTTTGTTTGCTTGCTTCCTCACAGTCAGTTTGCGTCCGGAACATCGAAGGCTGGAAGTACCTTGTTATTCCATGGTAGCCAGAGCTATACTTCATCATACCCCATAGATGACCAAAGAGCGGTATTTTCGACTGTAGTCTCTTAGGTTCTCTTGGATCATCAAACAGTGAGAGAATCCATTCTGCCGCGTAGGCAAGCAGGACGAATCCTGCAATACTGTACACAGCTTCTCGCAACATTGTGATGATAAACTCTCAAGAATCCATCTCAGTCGAGGCCGTGCTAGAAACTAAATAGCAGACCGTTCCCTCGCTTATCCAAGATTTTAGTCCGTCGGATCCTCATGATCCGAATACGAGACACCCCTTCCTTTGGTGGATCGCTCGCACAGGAATACCCCTAGCGTGACGCTACTCCAGCACTGATGGGACTTATGTTCAGGGATCAGCATTGGAAAACTGGATTAGCCAGTACGATGAGGATAAATACGTGTTTCGTGATTGGAGGAGAGATCAAACGTCGATTTACCCCGTAATCTGTCGTATTCGGGGAAGAGACGAAGATCATGGGCAACATCCTGAATTGCTTAACAGAGTCTTAGTGCACTCCAAGAGATACTGCCAAAATCAAAGTCGTCAAAGATTCCTCTAAAATTAGGAGAACTAGCCTAAGTGTTTGTATTTCTCAGGTGCAAGGCCCTAATGTTTTATTGCCATCCTCAGTGGAGTTCATCATCGTTGACTTTGGTCGCATCACCATTATCAATTTCCTTTCTCCGCGACATGTGATGTTGACATTAGTAGCCTTCATGCCTGTTTATAATAATCCCCTACTTCACTCTCTAGTATCAATAGCCGCGTTCTCAAAAGCGCCAATCATGGCGCCATACAGCTTTTCCGTGGCCTCAACGTCCATATTCGTGCCTGTAAAAAACTCGTTTCCATCAGGAAAGAAGAGCACATCGCGAAGGGCATAAGCCAAACTCTCTAGGCCCTTGAACTCTGGGCGAAACTCGCCAAGGATGGCAGAAAAACTGTCGTTGCTGGAAATGTCCTTTGTCTTCTTCTCAGCGATCTCTGGCCAGTTCTTGGAACCGACATCCCACGGCCTCAATCGACTTTGGTGAGATGGCCTCTTATGTCCACTCACTGCTATAAACAAGAACACGTAGAAGAAAGATTCGAGGTCGTGGCGATATGTATGTAGGACAGGATTTTCGCTGTTGCGCGATAAGTCAATGGCCATGAAGGTCTTGGTTCCATACAAGCAGTAAGGCTTCTCAGGTTCGATTTCCATGTACCTGGCGTTGTCCAAACCGATGAGTATTCCTTTGGAAGGGTCTCGTTTGTTCCTTCCAGCGTTATGGATGCGGAGGCTGCGGATAGAGACATGCCGATGAAGAATCTTAGCATCTATATACAACGATCGGTGAGCTTTGATCGTGTCACGCATGCATTCGAGAACCTCCAACACAATGCGATAGTCGTAAATGGGACGACCAAAGGGGGTGATGACTGCACAAGTTAAAAGTGTAGTCTTGGTACAGACGCTCTTATAGGCGACGAGCTCGGCGATGCCGCAGACGTTGTGCTCCTTAGTTCGACGTAGTAACTTTTGGTGGCTTTGTTCCTTTCTAGAAAATTTGACGACAAACTCATTGTTGAGTTTGTCTGTGGCGCGATAGCAAGTCGGCATTTCACTGACAATATCGTCAGGACATATGAGAGGCTTCTTATCGAGGATAAGTTTGCATTCCCCGTTGTGATCGAACTCGCAATGCCCCGTTTGTGACCCATTGCTCTTGATGCAGACATACGGTGGTCCATTTAAATCTTGCCCGCGAAATGGATTCATGCCAAGCTCAAGCTCAGTCATACTTCCATACGCATCGAGTAACGCTTGGAGGTCACATTCATCGTCGTTTAACCCTGACCGGTAGACCCCCGATCTGTCAAAGAGCCAAAACTCCCTCTGTTTGCCCGTCTCGAACAGGCCGAGCACGAAGAGTCTTGTTGGTTGGCGTAGGAACACATTCCTGGCGAGTTCCAAAAGCCGTTCCACACCTTGGTCGTAGCCAAATTCGATATCAGCCGGGATATCGATTCCGACGACATATGCGCAGTCCCATACGTGTTTGATGTTCTTGAAGTGCTCACTGACCACGTAACACTCACGGTAGCCGGGCTCGGAGCCCCTGACCTGAGGAGACACCACGGTCGTTGCTAGGTTGCGGGTACAGTAAAACAAATCAAAGAAACTTTTACCAACCACGCGGATGTCGGCCAGAGTCTCTTCCATTCTCCGCAGTCACAGCCAGGAGACTGGTAATGAAAAGACGTAAGGAGGAAAGTTCAGAGGTGTCACGGCCTTTATTAATAAAATAATTTTCTTGCATGACGTCAGGAAGTCCCATATATGAAAGCTAATCCTCATTGCCTAAAGTTAGAATCGTGAATCATAGAAAGCAAATTGCCACAGAGGAAGCATAAATCACGACATTGATTGATCGGTAGTTAAGGTTCAGGCTGTATCAATGAGGCATATCAAGCCAACAAACTGAAATACCCCAATTCACGTTTGCTGTTTTCAGTCAATATGCACATAGGGTCATAAAATTAAACCGTTGCGTAAGGCTTCTTTATATTAATACTCCATCGTGGGAACGGAACTATGGGTCAGAGATATCTTACCTGTATAAAGTTTCAAACCCAGGCAATTTGACCGATTAACGAAAGACTTTTATTTGAAGACGCGCTGTCCTTAAACCCATAGCTGCGTCTAACAAACACTGAGTTCGACATGACGTTGCGGCGAAAAGCTTTAAATACGTGACTCTGACCCTGAGGACAAAGTATTCATCGCTGGAGTCCCTCAACTTTCACGAGCCAAATAAGGCAACAATGAATAACAAGCGTTGGAGAATACTGGCAGACGCCGCCTCGCAAAAACGACAAAGGAACGCCGATCGCGTCGCAGAGAGGATGTTGGCTGATGCTGAGGGTCTTACAACCTCGAGTGACGGAGCTGGGATACGATAAGCGACCGGCCTCTTTATCTTAGAGCGATTTTGCTGCTCAACAGAATACAAATCAATCTGTGTCTTGTAAAGAAATATATATCTCTTACGCAGACCCTGAGAATGAATAGTTTTTTTTTATTATTCAAAGGTTATTATCGCCAGATCTTTCAGAGCTGGATGCAAATTTACAATCTGCTCAAGCATTTCGGTTTATTAATAAGCCTTCAGCCGTAGGTAGGAAGAATTCGCCTCGCCTCGCGTTCCATCTCAGCCAATTCAAGTTGCCGTATGATCTCATGGTCAAGCGAATCTAGCTGCTCTTCATCAAGCATAGCTTGCTGATCGTCAGATGATCTCTCAAACCCTTTCCACATAGAGGCATCTTTAACTTCTTTTGTAAGCCTCGGTTCTCTCGTGTAATCTCCCAGGCCATGTCGATAATAGGGAGGTGATGTCCTCCAAGAGTTTGCTCCCCAGCCCATCTCCATATCCTTATCCTTATCGTCCGGACCATCCCAATCCCGCATCATCTTATTCTGCAAGCAATATTAGTCTCTGTCACACATAGCCAACAGCTTCGAACTGACCCTCATTCTCTTCTTTCTGTCCTCTATATAAGACTTATAGACTTTATAGATCTTGTAGCCCGACTCGCATATGGAAGCGATGCACAGCAGTCCCTCCAGAATAAGGATGATAAGATCAAGAACTTCGAGGTGAGACATTTTTCATCTTGGTGTCGTTACTTGGAAAGGGTAAGTTTTTGGATGAGAAACCTGTCCGAGGTCTCGAAATTTGGACGAGGCTTTATACTCAGTGTCCTACCTTACAAACTTTCAGCCGGCTTGCTCAAAAAGATTCGTTCTGGGTCTATTAATGATCGGGACCCTTACTGTTTTCCCTCATCGGTTTAGGATTCAAGTTAAGATACAGCATATCACAAAAAGAACTTTTCAACAAAGCATGCCAAGATCAAAGTTTGAACATCACTATCAAAAGGTTTGAAAGCCAAACCTACTGGAAAACAAACCTCTATCGCATGGCAAGGAACTTAGATACCGCCGTATCTACGTCAAAGTTTCTCGCTGTTAGATTAGACTTTGATGGATTACGGTGCTCCAGTTATTTCTCATCCATTTTTATTATCTCTTCCCTGCCATTCTCTCCCTTTCGCAATGTCGCACCAATCCGTTCTAGCCTTAGACCGCCAATATGCCCGACTTCGTGTTACAACCCCATTTTTCGACATGGCGAATGCAGCGGCTCGCAGATCGTGTTCGACCTAGGGTGGGCACATATTACGTCCCGATTCTCGAAGCTGAGGAGGAGGATCCGATGCTCTTCACTATACCTATACGTGGTAGAGATCACCCAGCCCCCCAGAAGCCCCAAAGGTTGGAAAGTTATCCGAGACTCTTGAGCCTACCACCGGAGCTGTTGGTAAAGATTATGCTCATCCTACCGCACAGCTCGCTCTACATGGTCCGTCGGACATGCAGTGTCCTGCGCAACATAACCGACGACTTTCGGTTCAAGGCGTTCCAGACTGATATTCTCCGGCAGGGAGGAGAGCACTCCTGTCTCACCAAAGCTGGGTTTAACGAACTGCGTATGATTAAAAGAATACTACTACGAAGTACCCTGTGCGGGCCATGCGGCCGTCTCTTCGACTCAGGTGAGCTGGAGAGAAGGTTAAGGAATCTCTGGCAACGCGTTGCTTGCAAAGGCTGCAGACAATATCATCCGGCCCTCCTATTTCCTCAAGGACGACAAGGTGGTGGGCAAGACGGGCGTACATGCGTTGGGTTACTGGGCAAGCTTTCCATTTGCAAACATCTCAAGGTCACGGGTCAGATGGGGTCGTGCCCCGGAGACATGAAAGTAATCAACTGTACACATCCCGAGCATGTCATCACCGGCAGAAAGGACACCGGAAATCTACCGGTCTTCCAGAACTACCGTGCAGGTGTTTCAATTGATTCTCGGTATAGAGGGGTTAGAATCATCGTCTCCAAATCATTCCCGTTGGCCAAAGTTGATTATCGACAATACCCTGGATTGGAAGTACTCAAAAGACATCTGATGAAACAATTACGAGAGTTGGACGCGGGTAGTCTATGCCTGCACGCTTGGAGCCAGCTTGATTCAATCGTGTCCAGCATTGGTCAAGACGACTGCAATTGCTTTCCAGCCTCTGAGTTGCCATTCTTTTACAGGCCTCGCCTACCGTATATTGAACATATCAGGTGTCATAATCATGAATACCTGTGTCGGCATTGTGGAGCTTGTTACTTCTGGTCCGCTGACACCGACTACATTGTACTTCACGTCCGAATCACATCACGTTGGTTGGGCCCGGACAGCAAAGATTGGCTTTCGAACCTTACCTTTAACAGCAAACATCACCCCATCTTAAATACCAATACTAAAGGTATCTTGTGGTGCGGAAATCCTTGTTGTGGCACCGGCTATGGCCACCGCTGGTTGATGATGGTCGACATACTCGAGAAGGCTAGCTTACAATGGTACTATCCAAACTATGACCGCCTTTCACGGTACTATGATGGTCTCACAGATTATCGCTTCAGTCTGGAACGTCAGATGTTCGAAGAGAGGCCACTGTAGGGCCTTGAGATTGCTTGCCATGCATCTATTCTGTTTATTCACCGGGCTGCAGGGCACAACTCGTCATCGCCGCCGGAACCTAAATGTAGGTAGGGAGCATAAACTTATGATAAGACTTTACAAAAGTTATATACAGTTATATAAAGATATCGAATATTAATCTTAGTCATATAAACTCATCATAAGCCTTATCAAGTATTTAGTAAATTACTCGAAATAGACCCTAAATTACTCTCTCAACTGTCTTGATGATCCTCTGGTCCAACCCGTCATTTGTCAGGTTGGATATCGTTAACGGATCGCGATGGCGACCTTCCTAGCCAATGTCGGATCGGCCCTCCTGCCCATAAGCCTCAGGATCGATGGATCTCCTCCCTGTAGTGTCGTTGGACCAATGGTCCTTTCACAGACTACAACAACGAACTTCCTGACCACCACGACAAGAATTTTAGACTTGTTCCTCTTCATACTTCACAACATCAGTGCAGCAGCAGCAGCAGTCAAGTCTTTTTTGAGACATTCGAAGCGGTGACAGACGTCATGACCAAATGTTTGACCGCAGTGACACACGTGGTCACACTTGGGGGAAGGGATGAAGGCCTTCAAGGCCTAGGTAATGGAGGGGAAGAAGAGTATGTATTGCAAACACCCGCCCTCTCGCCATGACAACGAAACTGAAAGGTTCAGAAGTGGATGATACGGAGTCGGGTGCCCAAATGGCCTTATCATGGGCTCTATACTCTCAAGCACGATATTCCCGCCAACCTACCCCGTCAAAACCGCTCATAGGAGGCATACCACTAGATCACCTGCTCAGAGTGGATAACGTGAATAAGGTTGTGGGGAGTTTAAAGAGGCTTCAGCCTCCAGCGCACAAAGGTAAAGAACACCAATAAACACATACGGGCAAGATACTCATTACCCTTCAGAGTAGATAACAGACCTCCCGAACGAGAAGGAGAACAAGATTTGCTGTCAACGTTAAAACCACCGCCGCCATTCATCACAATAGGCAATCCCAACAGTGACAGTACCTCCACCAGTAACTCTGTGCCAGCTCTGAAAAACATGGAGAGAAAAAAAATCCAGCAGCTCAAGAATGATACTTGGGTCGCTGGTGTAGGGGAAAGTTCGAGCTGCGAACGGCATCACAAATGACCGAGAAGGAGGCAAGGCAGAAAAGCGTAGACACGGGTCGGCACTAGGGATTTCTCCCACAAGCGGACGACGAAAGAGGCTGAAGACCCGCGCTGGTGAATCAGATAGCAGCGGTTTGTGCTCCCATCTGTTGTTTGTGATCGCGTATGGGCAATGACTCAACACTTCGAGCTACCTACGATAAGCTTGATGCTACTTGGTTGATACAACCTCAAATGTCTTCTCGTTGAAGTTGGTGCCTGTCACTTCTACTTGTTGCTTCCTTTCCCAGACAGATGGATCTGTTGTGGCCCACAGAATCATATGTCGTTCATCGGCCTTCCGATTACAACTTCAAACACAATCAAGCACAAGTATGTTAGCAACATATATCCCCAATCAGTACTGATGAACCTCCACAGAGATTGCATATAGATTTCACGTACGACCCACAAGCGATCTCCCGGCCGACATCTCAATCGCCGACAGCTTCCATCACTAAAACATCACCACCTGTCACCAGGACATTACACATGACAATCGACACTGGAGAAGGTCTTTCTATCTCAGCTTCAACTTCTCAGACTTTTATTCTCTACTCTAAACTTCAGCGAGTCAATTAATCAGGCCCTATCTCACCTTGAAACGTAACTTATCCACCATTAGTAGCGTCTGATTGACTGGGGGAGAGTCCCTATTCACCGGTTGACCAAAAGATTGAGGATGAGTTAGGATGGCAATGTGCACAGTTCCTCACTGTGTTTTCGGATCAGCATACCTAAGTTTATAAATTCTGATCGATTACCTGATCAAATTCGGTATTGGGAAGCTTCTTGACCGCAGATAGCTTTTACATGTCTTAGGCTTACCGAGTTGGTACTTCGCTGAGCTTATACAAAGTTTAAAAATCCGGATTATGGGGGAGCTTTTAGAGTTGATTCATTTTATGACCTTGAAATACAGTTTTATTTATTCTCCATGGAAACTCTGATATTATATCATTGGTCTTGATGCGTCTCTGTTCTTAGACTTTCTGACTTGCAAATCAGGCTACTGTATGACAAGTACGATAATACTATAAAACATGTTGCCTCTACCTCCCATCTCTCCTAGCTATTTACTCCTTATCTTGACACGATTTAGTCCACTTCAAGTCACTTCATCATATCCTAGGCTACCCATAAACACCGCCACCATGCCTCACTTCAAATTAGAGCCACAGTACTCATTATCCTGGGCCCAACGCATTTGTGACCGATTCCGGCTCAGGCAGGGGAAATATGAGGTCCCTCTTCTGAAAGCTCATGAAGGAGTAACGGCGGTCCCCTTGGATACACTCGTGCCAGAAGATTCAGGCCTTCCAGCACCACTTGAGCCCCTGAAGTTGGGAAGTCAACAAAACCTAGGGTCTCGACTACTGCAACTTCCACCAGAGCTACTGCTTCACGTCGTGCGCTTTCTGCCGCATAGCTCTCTTTACATGCTGCGCCAGACCTGTCAGACCCTGCGCGAATTAACTGCCGACTTCGAGTTTCACGATTTTCATTGGGACATCCTGCACTTTACAGAACAAGGCGTCTTTAGACCTACAATCCTTGGATCCACGTGTGAACAGCTTCGGCTCATCAAGCGGACCTTGCTGCGAAGGTCACTATGCAAACACTGCAGGGATGTATTTGACTCAGGCGAGCTGGAAAGGCGACTCCAGAGACTTTGGCAACCTATCCGTTGCGCTGGATGCAACCAAAACCACCCGGAACTTCTTTTCCCGCAGGGAAATGAAAAAGGCAACATCTGTGTGGGGTTGCTGGGTCACTTTGAAATTTGCAAGCACGTCAAAGTCTCGGCAAAGCTGCAACCGAAATATAACGAAGGAATGTACATTCGCTGCAAACATCCCGATCATTGCTCTGCGAGTAGTCGAGATGTTGAGAACATGTCAGACTTCACGAACTATCAGCCTCGCATTCGCACGTCATACTCAGGAGACATACACGCCATCCGCTACGTTAACCTTTTCCCAGTGGCCAGGATCAATCAGCGACAATTCCCGGGAATGCCAGCACTGCAGCAGTTTCTGCTGAAACAATTCAAGGAAAAGGGCGTTGAGGGATTGTGTTCACATGCTTCAACACAGATCGATTCTATCGTGTCGTCTATGATATCAGACGAATGCAATTGCTTCCCTGCTACCGGGACTCCGGTTCATAAACTTGAGGCTCCATACGGCCCAGGCGCTAGGTGTCCGAACCACAGCTATAATTGCCGCCATTGCGGGGCACATTACCTTTGGTTCTACGAGGGCGACTATATTGTTCTTAGCCATAAGTTGTTCTCCAGGAACACCGGCTCGGATAGCTTTGGGTGGCTTTCCAACCTCACATTTGATACGGACGAGCACCCTCTCTTCAACGACAATACCAAGGGTGTGCTCTGGTGTGATGATCCATCATGTGGCACAGGCTGCGGAACCCGCTGGCTTTTAATGGTTGAGATACTGAAAAGAGCTTCACTACGCCGTCACGGGGGATTCGACCAAGTTCCTCTGCGGGATAGATACTCTGCGCTGAAGCTGCCATTTACATTGGAATATCAAGTGTTCCAGGAGGCTGTGGAATGGCCCAAAGATCCAAACATGCTATCCATGGACCTTATGTTTCCATTACCTCACTAAGCTTGCTATCTGGTATGAATACAGGCTATAGGAAATAGACCTGACCATTCGATTGTCTTCGCGGCTAAATGACACATTAGTTGGCCATGATAAGGCCCTCGACCCAGGCACTGACAGATACCCCCTATGTGATGCTGCACTTCTCCCGCCCCCGGAAAATCAGACCTCTCTAAGTGATTCAGCATTCCAGTCCCTCCCAAAGATTGGCCCATCACGGCTCCAAAGCACCAAGACCATCCACATAAAATCGGTAGCTATTCAGTAATTTTAATATCGTTCCCAAGCGGTATACCACCATCTTTGGCGAGTCTCTGATTTCGCCATGCCCAGGCCTTCGGAGACATCTAAACGCTGATTCGGTAAGGAGGACTTTCCCGACCAAAATGGCCACCATGTTAGCCATCGTTCCAGCAAGCCATCCATTCCAGCTCAGTGGGCGCTCGGTTCAACTCCACCAACTCGATCGAATCCTCCTCTACACCAAAGTGTCAGTATCTTTACCAAGTACCGTTGCGTATCTTCATACCAGTCTTTCGGCCTGTGACCTACGCGACAAACTCTCGGCCAAACTTCACCAAGCAGCCCCCCATGGCCAACAGGCCAGACAGAGCTGTGGCCACCTTGGCCTCGATATCTAAGGAAACTATCCCTGGTGATTGTGGTGGCGGTGGCGGTGGCGGTGTTTGTGCTGGTGCCTGTGCTGCAGTAGACGAGTGTCAGTCTGGTCGAGAATTTGGCCCGTTGAAGCAATTGATTAGCGCGCAACCTACCTCAAAATACTTGATGAAAAGTCTGTCACCGCCTCGAATGTCCCAAGAAATGCAGAGCAGGCACAGAGGTTCTTGAAGCAGGTTCTGGTGGTCTCAGGGTTGGTTGCCTCTTGTGACGGAGACGATGGCGGTGAGGATTGTAATCGTGACTGGAGACCTTGTTCTCCTTCTTGTTTGGAAGGGCTGTCATCAACTCTGAGCTGCTTCGCCTGCTACGGCAGCTTCAATAGGCGCCTGGGTAGGTGAGGTAGGGTATGCCCTGTTGGGGTGGTTGAGCTGATGGGGTGTCGGCGGGGACGTTGGGATTGAGAGTCCTGAGCCTGGTGATGAGGACGCGCGTAAATCTCTGCTCGTATCGACTTGATCCAACTGGCAAGGTGCTTTTGAGACTTCTTGCGCTAATACAACTGGTCTTGCGATGATGCTCCCTGACCTCCGTTCCCTGGCCCTGAATCCTCTTTCGATCTGCCGCCACTTCTTCAATCGCCCGAGCCCTTTTGATGATAAATGATTGAGCCTTGTAGGGGAGAGGGAGGTGACGGTTTTGGTGAATTGAAGCTTGGAGGAGAGGATAAACGTCCAGGATGTTAAGATTGAGACGAAAACATCTTCAATCACCAGGCATAGCTCCTCAGTCACGTCCTCCTCCACAATCAATCTGCTGGTTCCTAAGCCACGCCCCGGGGGCCGGATTCCCAATGATATACGATTGTTCTTCCTGCCGGCCTTGAAGACCTCCCAGTTATCCAGTCGTATGATGAAGCCACTCAGACCGAGGAGTACGAGCATTCCGCCTCTGCGTTTCGAGAATGGATACTGAACAAGGCACTGCCCAAACTTGGAAGATCAAGAGGAAAGGAGTACATGAGGGCTGCAGACATATGTCTGAAATCAGATTTCTAAGGGACTTCCACGGATGAGTTACAGCAGGCGTTTTACAAGAGCGTTGTGAGACCGATAAGTTGCTCTTGGGGGAGCTGAAGGGTGAAGCAGGCAGGATCAGTTAGACGTTGCACCACCAGTCGACGGTCAGCTACTTGGCAACAAAGCGAAAGATAATTTAGGATCTCGAGCCTAAATTTTAACAGAACTTAGGCAAACTTAGTATAAGTCTATAAATTTTCAGTAGACCTTAGGCTTTTGTCACCCTAAATTCATAATAGATGCATTCTCGTTCTTGGCGCCTGAGTGCTCAAAAATGGAGGTGTAGCGCTTTATCGCCCCTTGCTAGATAAGGATTAGCGCCCCTCGCCTAACTCGTCACATGTTGCCCGTTGTAGTCTAGCGCTGTACTACAAAGAGCAGAGACTTTTTTGCCCGTTATCAAAATCCTAGGAAGGTCAACAAAGAAAAATGCAGCGCCTTCGCCTTCCCATCAACATCATCCAGCACTCGCGCCAACTTCTTCCACTCACAACACTCATCGCATCACAGCAGATCACTCCCTTTCCGTCATTTTTCCTCATGGACGGCGGATCACGACGTCGCGGTGGTCGCGGCGGCAATCGACGAGGCTTCAGCTCTCGTGGCGGCGGCGGCGGTCGCTCAAACCAGCCTCGCACCCCAAAGATCAAGAACGAGAATGAGTCGCCTGATGTCGAGATGACTTCACCGTCTCCTGCGCCCGCGCCCCCGCTCACTGAAGATCCTACCTCGCGTCGCTTCGACAGCTTGTTGGAGAACAACAAGGTCAATCCTCTCATCGTGCGCACCATCACCAACGACATGAAGTTTGAGTTCATGACGCCTGTTCAAGCCGCCACCATGGATGAGCTTCTCCCCCCGAACCGCAGCGACTGTCTCGTCCAGGCGCGCACCGGCACCGGCAAGACCATGGCGTTTTTGATTCCTGCCCTGCAGACTATGATTAACCAGAACAGAGCTGCCGGCGATGGGATTTCACTGCTTGTCATCTCACCGACTCGTGAGCTCGCGCTTCAGATCTCCGCGGAGGCCAAGAGAGTTCTTCAAGGACTTCCCAAGTATCGCGTTCAGGTTGCTATTGGAGGAACGAACAAGGATCGTGAGGAGAGGGCCATTCTTGCTGGTTGTGAGATTCTCATCGCTACGCCTGGTCGTCTCCTGGATCACATGTCCAACGAGGATATCGTCTACAGCATGCGTAATCTCAACACTCTTGTTCTCGACGAGGCCGACCGTCTTCTCGACATGGGTTTCATGAAGGATCTGCGCGACATTGTCGGCCGTCTTCCCGATAAGACAAAGTCCGACCGACAAGGCATGCTCTTCTCCGCCACCATCGCTCCCCACGTTGAGCAAGTCGCAGGTCTCGTCCTCTCACCGGGCTACAAGTTCATCTCGACCATTCCCGCTGGTGAAGCCAACACCCACGAGCGCGTTCCCCAGTTCCTCGTCCAGGTCCCTACCTTTGCCGACGTTGCGCCCGCCATGGTTGGCTGTATTCGTGAGGAAGCTACTCGCGGGCAGGCCTTCAAGGCGATTCTTTTCGCGCCTACTGCTGCCATCGCTGATTTCTACGGACGCCTTTTGGAGGATCTTCCCGGTCTTCCCCCCGTTTCGATCCTTCACAGCCGCATGAGCCAGAACAAGCGCACAAAAATCACCAACGACTACCGAACTGCTCGCAGCGCTATTCTCGTTGCTACCGATGTCGTCGCTCGTGGAATGGACTTCCCCGGCGTCACCACGGTCATCCAAGTCGGTATGCCCGCCGACAAGCAGAGCTACATCCACCGTCTCGGCCGAACAGCACGGGCCGATGCTGAAGGCCGCGGAATCCTGATCGTTTGCGACGCAGAGGGTTTCTTTCCCAAGTACTCCCTCAAAGAAATCAACCTCATCGCCCGCGAAGCCGATCTCTCACCCAGCCAAGACGTCATCTCAGTCGCCGAGAAGATGGAGGACGATGAGAAATCCCGTGTTTACCAAGCTTGGCTTGGCTACTACAACAGTCACATGAAGGCTCTCCGCTGGGACAAGGACGAGCTCGTCCGACAAGCCAACGTTTACGCGCGTGAGGGTCTGGGATCACCTGATGTGCCCACTATTCAGAAGAGCACGGCTAGCAAGATGGGTCTGAGAGGTGTACGGGGTTTGAACACGGTTGCTGATCGACCTCGTCAGAAACATGGTGCTCCTGGTGGACATGGGGATAATGGACGCGGAAAGCGAGGACGCAACTAAGGTTATGACAAAAATGGCTGGTTGGGTTGGAGTTGGGGATATTACGACATTGCAGAAACAAGTGTATTTGTTTAGACATGATGAGTGCAGCATAGACTTTTTAGACTGGACATCTGAGATGTCGTGATGATCAAGACCCTGTTTATGGTACCATGCTTTGCTGAGATGCCAACTGATTAAGCTTGAACTCTCTCTCTCTCCAGTGATCTTCGCCGTGTCGCACGCGGAAATAATAAATTCTTTTTTAAATGACATTCTTTCGTTAACTTTGGAATAATTTAATACCAAATTCCGTGTGGATACAGTACTATAGCCTGACGCTCTACCCTGCAGTGCGAGAACCGACCCGGAAGATCAATGACCCGCTCTGATGAGGATGCCTGTTGAATGCTGGCGATGCTTACCACCTTCACCGTCACGCTCCCGCCGTTACTTCAGATCAAGTATCTATCTTGTTTCGATTCATACGCGTTCATTCTATTGTATATTTCCCCCGCTTGCTATGAAGCTTATATGAGGCTATCGAGCTTCTAGCTTTCCATATCAAGACTTAAACAGTAAGGCTCCTATAGTAAGCCAGCATCTCCGAACTCAACATCAAAGAAGGTTCATCAGCCTTGGGGGTGCAATTACTGCCTTTGAGCAAGCAGTATAAATACCCCTTACCCCTCTCTCTCCTTCGGCAGCTATGTCAGGTCCCTTCCTCCATCCCACCAAAAAGACTGAGGTAATCGTGAAGCAAAATGGATCAACAGCGGCTGATAACCGAGTTCTTTCAACCAAACTCTCCTACCAAACAAGACCATGCAGCCCAATACGGAAGTAAAGCGAGAATTGCGCCGCCACGAAAAAGCGAAGCCGCATCGCATCACAATATCGAAAGTGGCACGTCCCAGCTCCTCACCCTCCCAGCCGAGCTCCGTCTCGAAATCTATCGCCATCTTCTCATCTCCAAGAACTACGCCGAACTTTACCACTGCAACTCTAAAATCTCCCGTCTCGTCCCTATACAACCAATGATGTGCCACCTCAAAATCCACCCGAAATTCTTACTGACTTGTCGGATCATCAATAAAGAAGCTACCCCTGTCTTGTACTCGGAAAATGTCTTTCGGAGGCGTTATGTTTGGCCGAGCCGCTATGTTGCTGAGCAAGTACGCAGGATGTCGCCTTTGAACAAGTTCAATGTCACTTATATCTCACGATTACACCTTTTTCGAGATTACAATCACTGGTTTTGTGATGGGGAGCTCAAGATCTTCAATGAGGTTCCGCATCTGAAAGATCTTTATATTCAAATTGATCTGAATAACTTCCCTGACGGGGTCGACCTGAGCGAACTTCCATATCGGACCTTGAAAGCAATCCCCCCAAAGCTTCGGTCCTTCAAAATGGAAATCCTTCTTAATTTCAGCGAAGAAGCACATTCAGACTGGCTAGCCAAATGCGGCAAAGACCGCAAGACGGAGAACTTCAGTATTCATCTGGACAGGAAACGTGCGCTGGAGACACGGTTAGAACACGAGGGGTTGTTTACTGATAGATCACTTTTCTGGACTTTCAAAACGATGCGCCACGAGTGGGGCGTGTTGCCGTGTTCCATCAGTTTTGCTTTTGATAACAAGCGCAAGGAGTATGAGTATATCGATTTAGAAGCCTGGGATCATGGTGGTAACGCCAAGTTTGGGCGGTTGAAGACTTCGGAGGAGAATGCGAGTTCGTTGGTTTTAAGGGAATAAGCAAAGAAAATAAGACATTTTCTAATGAAACATCGTCGAGCCGTCCCCAAGATTTGCAATGGCGTAGACGCCACAGTCAGCTCCCCGTCTTCCCCAGGTCATAGCGTAACAGGGTACTCTGTACCTGCGCGATCACTCGCCTGTTTTGGCATGGTGCAATGTCATTTGACTTCCCGTTGGAATGATGGGCGCTATAATCATTCCTCGGCTTGAGGGGGGACATAAAACCTTTGACTTAGATTTGGTAGAGGAGCAAGGGAATACCAGACTTTAGAAATAGGTGCTAAAATAAACTTGGCAAAGAGTTCCCTAAGCTTAGGCTAAATTGTCTAAATATTTTCATCACTTAGGATAAAGGTCCTTAGTTCTCCAGCCTACCCCTGGACGGTAGTCTTGTGTTTTCTGTCCGGTGAGACGGGATCGATCTGGTCCAGAATGGAGGGGCTAGACCAGGAACGTAGTTGGACTAATCTCAGCGAGGTCTCTGTTAAAACACTTTAGCCCCCGGGGATTATCTTCGTTATATTCCTGTCTTCCTGTCTTGTAGAGCCTTAAAATGATTGTGCAGAAGGTTTTGTTTATTCTCTGTTTGGCGGTGTTGGCGACGGCGTTTTCGTTGTCGGATGTACCATCTTGTGCAGTAAGTACTTACCTAGAGAGGTTTGCTTACTTCTTGTGTGACTGACGGGTGCAGATACCATGTATTCTCGAAACAATGGACTCGTCGGGCGGAACGAAAGCGAATATCAGATCCATGTGCGATAACCCGGCTTTCCAGACGGATGCGTTGAACTGTGCCACTGGGGTATGCACTTCGCAAGAGTTACAAGGTATGCTGGCTTGATGGATTGTTGTTGTGTTCGGCCGCTGACACCATGCAGGCTTTTTTCAGATGGGAAAAGAGCTATGTGAGATGCCGATGCAGGACAATCGACAAGAGTACCGAGCGGTCATTGCTGTATTTGCGGCGCTATCGTTCTTGTTTGTCATGCTGAGGGTGGCAGCGAAGATCATCACCAAGAATACTTGGGGCGCTGATGATACCTGGGGAGTCGTCACTTTTGTATGCTGGCCCTCGGTTTGCGATATCTATGCTGACGGTGGACAGTTCATTCTTATTCCATTCACGGTGTTCACGCTACTCGGTACGGCCTGTTCATGCTGCCCGTCTTCCAGCTAACGATTTACAGCTATAAAACATGGCGTTGGACTTGCTACGCCCTTGTATACCCAGGATGACCTGTCTCATGCCCTAAAGGTACTTCAAAAAAAGTTCACATTGAGAAAATTGCTCTGATCAGATGTTTCTTGCTGACGATGCCGATGTAGGAGATCTTTATCCTTCACCTTCTCTACGTATGCGGTCTTGCAGCGGCCAAGACGTCGATTCTTTTCTTTTACCTACGAGTCTTCCAAGGTACTACGTTCAGAATCCTTGTCTGGATAACACATGTCTTCAACGCCTTGTCTACTGTCGTCCTGCTCATTCTCGCCTTGACACTAGGGCGGTCTGTGACTTATCTTCTTGGAGATACAGAAGATTCGGTGTCCAACCTGAATAAGTACTCCAACAGCATCAAGATTGCCTTGGCGCATTGCATCGTCAACCTGGTTCTTGACATATGGATGCTTATCCTGCCAATGACCCAGATTTATAATATAGGGCTAAAGCTCAATAAGAAGATCAACGTGATGGCTATGTTTGGCCTTGGTATATTGTAGGTTTACTGCACCATCCTGGCGATGTGGATAGGATATCTAACGAATGGCAGCCTTACAGTGGCCAGCTTGGTTCGTACGATATTTCAGTCACAGCTTCTCGCTGATCCAGAAGAAGCGCGTAAGTCCATCTTGTCAAGTGGTACGTCAAATATCACGTATTGACCAGCATTAACAGAGACGGGTCAACAACAAGTGGTGCTTTGGGCGTGTATCGAGACATACATGGGCGCTATAGTGGCCTGCGTGCCTTCAACACGTCAACTTGTGATGAAGGTGATTTACAAGATGAGGAAGCAGAAAGAAGGGCAGTCAACAAATAAGCCGATTTTCATCGATAGGTCGTTGGCGCCGATACCGGATGAAGACGACATGCCGACGTTGAGTGACGTTGGGGGACTGACGACTGTTACAGTCAGCAGTGGACAGACGGCAGTGTCGGGGACGGAGTATGAGAAGCAGCTTATTACTAAGGCAGATCGATGAGGCTGTTGGCAGATGAATGGCGAGCATTGCATACTGAAGAGCGAATCATCTTCTTGGGCATTAGTTTATGATAGCGATTTAAAACCATGTACCTTGCACAAAAAGTCAGCAGACATGAACGATCGTTGGTTTTCCGAAACGCCGAGCCATGTCCATCGGAGTAACGTCAGTTCCGTGACACCAACTCTCACAGAAGCAAACAATCTGACTCTCACTAATTCCAGATTAATATTAAAGTAATCTTGGCTCCTAAACAAAAGCACTAAAATTAAACTGTCAACGACCAAACGAGACAAAGCGAGTGAGCGAGGGTGGATAAAGTGCAAAAAGGGTCGGAAACAAGCATCGTCATTATTTTAGATCCGCCAATCAGCGAAGGATTCAGAAAACTTGGCACATGTCTATGCAACTGACGTCACTGGCTGCGGGAAATATGTATTATGACAGAGACAACGCGGGTTAAGTTAGTTAGTACTCATGGCCACGTATTAAGCGGTGTGCAACCCATTGAGACGGAAATGCCATCATTGTGTGACCCTCAAGACCCTGGATCGGGATGAGACATATTATGCGCCCATGATCTGCAACTTTTCTTCTTTTGTTGAATGTCTCGGGTCGTTGGGCACCAAACCTACGCACTGATCTCATGCACTGGTAAAAACAGAATATCCTGAGACAAACAAGTCAACCAAAACAACATCAGCAAGATGAACTACGCCAACATGATTGAGGAGAAAAACCTCAAGGTAATTACTCCATCTTTGTCCTTTCCCTTGCGCTTTATTAATGTGTTATTCTGTAGAAAACATTCATCATAGCTACACTATGCAGCACCCTCGTCGGAACATTCACTTCCTCAATGGGTCTCTGGGACCGCGTCAAAGAAAAGCGCAAGCAAGCCAAGCGCGACACGACCCAAGACAAGGAGATCAAAAAGCTCAAGGCCCAAGTCGAGCAAAACTCCCGCGCCCGCGACGAAGTCGAAGCCTCCTTCCAGCGCTCCGGCGCCCTCATCAACCGCGAATTCGAAGACGGCTACCAACGCTACGGGCAGCGCTTTGCGATCGGCGATGTCATCACTGAGAATAAGCTGCAGGCGCAGGTCATTGCGCTGCAGCAGACTGTCATCACCGTCCTGCAGGATGCGGTTTATAATGGACGGCAGCTTGATAGGGCTGATATGGCGAGGTTGATAGCGGCGAGTGATGCGGCGAGGGAGGGATCGCTTGGGGCGTTGAGACAGCAGAGGGAGAGGCTTATGGACTTAGAGGAGCCTGTGCTGCCGAAGGCGTTACCGCCGCCGAAAAGGGCATCGACTGTTATCAAGGATGATCCTCTTTATTGTCGCTACGCCCTCGATCTGCAATACATACCCGAACGACCCCTCGCATCGACATTTGAACCGCGGGGCGATTGTCGCTGTCCAGCATGCGATGTCTTTCTCGACGTTGAAGCAGACGATGCATGGGCAATTGGAAAGACAGCTACGCGCGTTATCACAGAACAAGGAGGTTACAAGCGCGAGATCGACGAAGAGCTCGAGTTCCACATCAGCCCACGCTTCGTCATAAAGTGTCACACCCCAGAAGGAGAATTCGCCTGTGTTCTCTGCTCCCGCTTCCGCGACGGCGATGTTCTGTGTCCGAGCGCTGATACGCTCGTCAACCATATCGGGCGTGAACATACTGTTGCGGAGATGGAGAGAGAGCCGGACTTTGAGGTCAGGTCGCTCGATCTTGACAAGGTTAGGCCTGTTGATATGAACAAGAGGATCATGCCGGCGAAGAGCGTTGGGTCTGATAGGAGAAGCTCGTCGGGGAGGAGTGTGGTGTCGGGGAGGAGTGGGGGGAGGAGTGTGAGGGCGATGAGTGTTGATAGGAGGAGTGTGGATAGACGGAGTGTTTATTAGGGAGCATTAGCATAGCGTGTCTTAAGCGTAGCAGATTGCAGATTTAATTAGCATCACATATTCCATGTATTCTGTACTCGTTCGACTGTGTATGATGAGAGCTTGCGTGATTAGGGACGTGGGGGACCTGCAAGACTGCAGCGCCGATCTTGAGGCCCAACCGTATGAGGGCATTCAGGGATCACCCCATCACGCCTCACTCTTTGTATCGCGCGGTTTCCTTTCATCCGAACCGGGTCGCGCGTTCACTTTTCACGTAAAGCCATAACCGGATTGTGAAGTTGACTGCTGATAGACCAGCTGAGTTAAATTTCTCTCTAATAACGCCAAATGCTCATAAACAAAATCTAACCTGAAAAGTAACCACTTGCTCCAAAGAAGCCCATGCCAATTACCCATTACACTTCTTCAACAACCCTTCAATCTTACTCATGACCTCCGGAATCCTAAACGGCTTTGAAACAAGATCATCCATACCACTATCCAACGCCATCCTAATCTGTTCATCCCTCACATTCGCCGTAACCGCAATAACAGGAACATGCTCCGCAATCTCCCCCTCCCTCTCCAACCTCCTAATCTCCCTTACACACTGATACCCATCCATATTCGGCATCTCCAAGTCCATCAAAACAACAGACAAATCTGATCCCCCAGCTTTAAAGAAATGTGTCTTTTTGAGAAACTCCAACGCTTCAAGCCCGTCATTAGTTGCACTTACAGTGCAGCCTGCTTTGCGAAGTTGGTTTACTAGTACTTTTTGGTTGATGAGGTTGTCTTCGACGACGTGCACTGTGAGCGAGCTGGGGGTGAAGACGGCGGCGAGGATGCTCTCGCGACGGGTTCGGGCGGAGGGCCTGGGGGATAAGAGGTGAACGGTGTTCTTGGAAGGATCTGTAGTGGATGGTGTTTCGGAGGGGCTTGGCTGAGGTGAACTTTGCTCGTGGGGAGGTAAACATCGTCGAGCTTGGATGTAGAAACCGAAATCACTGCCTTTGCCGGAGGTAGACGCAACGCCGATTCGACCGCCATGTAGCTCTGCCAGTCGTTTCGATATAAACAGCCCAAGGCCACTACCGCCGTATTTGTAGTGTGTCCGTGGGCTCGCTTGCTTGAATCTCTGAAACAGCCGCTTTTTCTCGTCATCTGTCAATCCACAGCCTGTGTCCTGCACTCTATACCTCACGTATAGACCCTCTCCAGAACCCCATTCATCAGATCCAACAACACTCCCAATCTCACCCCTCGTAGGCGCAAACGCAAAGCCAGGAATGTTATTAATCTCCGGTAGATCCTTCGACACTCCAACAGCGACCTTTATCACGCGTGTTGCAGAAGTCGCCGTGAATTTGATAGCATTGGTCATGAGATTAATAAGGATCTGGAGAACACGACTCGGATCCATAGCGACCCAATCAACAGCTAGCTTCTCAAACTCAGAACCGATGTCAATCTCAAGCGTGATGTCCTTCGCCAGCATCTCTGACTCAAACATCTTGACAACTCTCTCAACGATAGCTTGCGGTTGACACACCACCGGTGTGATGAGCAAAAGATTAGAATCGAGTTTTGAAACGGTCAGGATATCGTCTACTATTGACCTCTGGTGCTGAACGCAAAGCGCTATTGTTTGTGATGCATCGAGGCATGATTCAATAACATCCTGCGACGCTGCGATTCCGTTGGTGCGGCATGCTTGCATCGCGGAGGTGATGTCATCTGCGCACTGAAGAATGGCACTCAGGGGGTTGCGCATCTCGTGGGATGTTATGTCGATGAATTCATTCTGCTGGCGTCGTGTTTCCTCTGCTTCTTGTAATCTTCTGTTCTGCAAACCTTGTGCCCACTTGAGATGGGATATATCCGTTATGGAACCCATGATGGAGCGCAAAGTTCCGCTGGGGGTGATTTCGGGATGCGCTGTGACGAGGACCCAGAAGTCGATGGGTTCGC
This sequence comes from Fusarium subglutinans, assembly GCF_013396075.1. NCBI lineage: Eukaryota > Fungi > Ascomycota > Sordariomycetes > Hypocreales > Nectriaceae > Fusarium > Fusarium subglutinans. The sequence goes on from NW_023502167.1 coordinate 61,337, forward strand.
CGTGGATGTTGACGGGGTTTTCTAAACTTTCTCGGAGTTTAACTTCTCCTGACCAGGGGAGCTGATCCTGCGTTAAACGATGCCATCCTTCTTCCATGATACTACCAGAATTCTTCATGAGATCAGCCCATGACACATCACCCTGGGTATCCCGACTATGACCCGTCATTTCGTAGAAACGGTCATTTGCTTCGCGGAGAATACCCTCTGGACTGGCCAGAAACATTCCCAATGGTGAAAGCTCTGTCATTCTTCGAAGACGGCTTGCTTGCAGGTCCAACTGCTGCGTGAGTTCCTCTTTCTCAAGGGCTGCTGCTTCTGCTGCATCGCGGCCCCGTCGTGTCTCGTCTTCAAATAGTATCGTCGATGCTAGCGACGTCGCGAGTTGGTTGTTGAGAAGTGTTGCGAAGGAAATATACCCCTCATCATATGGTCTTCGAGGGTTGACACCCAGCACGAGAAACGCCAGCACCGTATCGCCATTCGTAGGTCGAACCGGGAAGATAATCGCCTCTGTACCAGCCTCCCCAAATCCTCGCCACTGAATCCCCTGTAAAAGATCCTCAGGCAACGTTCCATCTCGTATCCTCACAAGCGTTGGCTCCCTCGTCCGCATCGCCTCTCGAAACGAAGGCACAAATCCCTGATAACTCCTCTTGAGATCAATCTGCTGTGGCGCAGCATCATGTCCAACCGGTATCCCAATCGTTCCCTCCAAATAACATGACTTGCTTGATATGGTGCTCCCAGATGAACTGGACTGATGATCTGCTTCTTCAGCCTCGCCGACAGAGTACAGCAGTGCAAACGGGACATCTCGGTGGTTATCCTCAAGACCATCCAACACCGACTTCCAGAAACTCTTGATACTCGTCGCCTTCCTCAAAGACTCACTGACTTTGTTGATAGTCCCCATTCGTCTCTGACTCAACACCAAGTCCGTCGTCTCAAACGGCGCATTGTAAAAGCCCACAATCCTCTCCGTCCCACCATACAACGGCGTAAGCGACCAGCAAATATGCGTCTCCTCCAAGAACCCCCTCCTAAACAATGCCAGGTCATTATTATCGCTTCTAAAGCTCACACCAGTCCTCACAACCTCTTGCAGCGCCGGTCCAAGAACATCCCAAGCTTCAGACCAAGGCCCCGACGCTCCAGTGCCGAGCATGGACGGATGTTTGTTCCCAGCGAATGCAACAGCGTACGCTTCATTATAGAGCATCGTCATGTCGCTGCCCCAGAAGATATTCGCAGGGTGAGGATTGTTGATCACAAGATTGGCTACTTGGCGTAGTTCGGGGGACCATGAGGACATGGGGCCTAGGGGTGTGGAGGACCAGTCTATGGCGCGGAGGAGGCGGATGTACGGTGATAGGAGACCTTTGGGGTTCGTGACTGTCCAGTCTGCGACGGCTTTTTCGGGTTTGCCTAGGATGATGGAGCCGCTGCTTGAGCTGCCCGTGTTACGATCCGAACTTCCTTTGGAGGTACTGCCCCGCCACCAAGATCGGAACGGGAATTTTCGAGGCGTAGATGCTATCAGCGTTGCTTCCGTTGGCGTCATCTCATGCGTCGTATCTTCGACGGTCTCGTCCTTCGTCTCAGGCTCCTGTTTCGGTGTTTTCGAAACCTCGCCCTTGGGGGTATCCTCGTCTTTCAAACTCGGCGTATTCGCTCTTGAGAGCGCACTCGACGATAAACTCGCCGGCGTATCAGGATGCTGCCAAAGTCGATTCCCACTAATCAACCTCCATCTCTTGCCAACCGTCGACCCCGTCCAAAGCAAGCCCTTGAACAAAAAGAATAAGGGAAACACATCCTTCGAATCATCCTGTTTCGTAATCCCTGTAGCCCATGTCTTGAACTCCCCATACTCACTCTCGCTCTGCTCGCCGCGCACGGCATCTAATAGTCGTTCATGAGTCGCGAGCGCACTGTTGCAAAACACAGGCTGGATAGCCTTTGAGCGCAGCGGTGTCTCATCGTCAGGATCTAGATCGATAATAAACGTTGGCCGAGAGTCTGCGTTGAGAATATCGCGAATGTTCAACTTGTCGAGATCATGTGCGATGTCGGACTCCATCATCAACAAGCGAATGTTGACGAAGCAAAGTTTGTGGTGTTCACTGCGGTATTATTTTGTGGGTTTGCCAAGGCAACATCAAGCCATGACGTTGAGACTAGCCGAGATGATCTTCATGAAACCTACGGCAAGTTACTCTATCCCCTGATGTCCAGGCCCCTCGTGATAACCTCACGACATGTATTCTTTTATGAATCTACACTGTCGATATGCAGAAAACAACATCGAACTTCTGATATTAAAGAACCATCCAATATGGCTAGTCTACGGCAAAACGCTTCTCGCGACAATGCAGCATGAAATGTCGGGTTGTACGTGATAAACAAATGATGTAACAGTGTGTGTTACGGGAAATAACCCTCGATCCAGGCTTTTGGGCCGACGCTAAGATGCTAGCGGCCCGATCCAGATCTTGGGCTCCGATTTTTCGATCGGGCTTTTCTTTAAGCATCAATTTTTGGGGGAGATTGATCCGTGTTGGAGATTTCGATGGGATTGTTTTTCCGATGGGAAAATCAGGCATCATTAGGATTCATCATCTTATCGCAATCTGGGGGATGGCTGAGATTGGGGGATTGGTAGTTAATTTTAGTACTTGAGGCTTGAGGTTCAGCTAAGATCGCATAAGATGTGCAGCAACAGGTTTACCATTTTGCTTCATGGCATCAATTGATATTTATCTAATCACAAACATTCTAATTAACGGGCATAATTTCGTCATATTTGACGCTTTAGATGAGCTAGACCCATCCTATTGTTGTAAAATACTGTGACTCCAGCCATCTTGTGTAGGGTATCTCAACAATTCATCTCAGCTCAAAGCCGTGTCAAATCTGGCAACAGCAACGTGGCATCCAACCCCCAGGATTTGTCCCAATTACTTGAACACTCTTAATCACTTCCAAGTGCTCGACGTCTCTATACCGCTCTGCTTATTCTTCTGATACTCATCGCTCAACGCTGAATACAACGCCTTCACCCTATCAACTTCATTACTCCAATGCTTCCTCTCATCCCCGTCCTCAATTTCGTCAACAAGATCCTTCACACTCTTCGCAGTAAAGAACTTATTCCTCTTGTTATACAACGCTCTCCTTCCAACGGCCTCATCACTCTCCCCCTCAGCCCGCACGCGGAAAACCTCCTCCAGAATCTCAATATCATACGGGATAGCGAACTGATCACGACTATCCTCGTAGGTAAACAGATAATACAACTCTTTGAAGCCAGACCATGTGATTCCGCTCAAGCACAGACTGCAAGGCTCGTGTGTTGCGAAAAAGACACAGTCCTCGCGGGGATTGGGTCGAGATTTGGAATCGGGATATGTTTGCGTGTAGAATGTCTGGATGCAGTTGATCTCGCCATGAAGGAGTGGTGATGCGCGCTCGTTATTCGTCGAGACAGTCAGAGGTTTGAGGGTTTCTGATGAGAGGATTGCGGCGCCAAAGACTTTGCTGCCTGAGCGGACTCCATCACTCGTCAAGGGGACAATGTCGCGCTCGACCGTTTGAAGAAGTGCAGCGAGGATCTCTTGAGGTGTTTTGGCTGCCATTTTGAGTATAACAAGAAAGTAAAAGTCTGTCTGAGTTGAGAGGGATATTCGTCGTTCAAGTAGACTTTCTTATCTGATAACTCCTCCAACATCGGGGCTTCCCGATTGAGACATTCAAGGGTCCAGACCCCGGCACGCGGCGGTACCCGCTCTAGTTATACGCTCAGTGACATGCCATTGGTAGTGTCAGCCGTGTCAGTGAGTGTATAGCGGAAGGATTTGGCTCTGATTCAACCGTGAGATGAGGATGTGCAAGAGTGTGCGTCATGAGTGAGATTCGTAATTGACGCTTTACTGCTTGCAAGCGGTGAATCTGACACCTCCAGCCCCCCCGCATCATTGTCGATCCGAAACTGCCGGGAGTAAGCATGGCTTGAGAGATGAGGTACAAAAGGATGGACGATCGCCGTATGAAATGGCTGGACTATCAACTAGACAACGCCCTCTCACTTTCAAAGAGATAACTACAGCTCAATTCATCGACAATGCGTTTCGCTCTCGCTCTCTCATGGCTCCCCCTCAGCCTGGCCCTCCATATCCCCGAATCTCTCGACCGCCGCACCAAGCATAAACCCATCACAGACTGTTCAGCAGAGCAAGTCGTTGACCTTCTAAACCTTGAGCCCAACACCGAAAAAGGTTACTTCGTCCAAACCTTCGTAGACCCGACTACCGTCCCAGGAACCAATCGATCCGTCAGCACAGCTATTTACTATCTACTCGAAGGTTCCGCGGGACAATCTCTCTGGCATAAACTCGATGCTGCGGAAGTTTGGCACTATTACGCCGGTGCACCGCTTGTTCTATCTCTATCAAATAATGATGGATCTTGTACGAGGGATCATGCAATGGGGAATGACCTCTTCGGCGGACAGAGACCGCAGGTTGTTGTCAAGGCGGAGGAGTGGCAGAGTGCAAGAAGCCTGGGTGACTGGACTCTTGTTGGGACGACTGGTAAGTGATGCGATGATATTGAGAGAAGGGAAAGATGAACTAATGTGCGATAGTTGCGCCAGGGTTCGACCCGGCTGGGCAGGTTTTGAAGCCAGAGGGATGGAAGCCCAAGTCTTGCAAGACCCCCCATTAAGGTTCCCTTCAATTTGTGGCGGGATGAAAACCTACGAGACAACAGCGGGAATTCATCTAATTGTTCAATAAACAATTTTGTAGTCGGTAACATATGAGTGATCAATTTCTGGTGCAGTAATGCATGAGGTCTAAGTGAACTAATAATATGTACAAGAATTAAACAATGTGTCCCAACCGCGAGAGTGAAGGACATCCATGTACTCAAGAAACAATGAGTAACTCAACGAGAGAATCTAGAAAGCGCAGGCAAAGGGACAGAAACCGACACATGTGCATCATCTTTCCTCTCATCCGACGACGCAACCCTCATCATTTCACAGTCCAAACCACCATGAGCATCAAAGGTTTGAGGACTAGACTTATGCGTGCCTTTTGCTGAGTAAGTAGCGTTTCTAAAGGCTCGTACGAACCATGGCTTTCTTCCGGGCGCTTTCCAGGTCCAGTATTCTTTCATGTCGTAATTATCTGGCTCCAATCTCCCGCCTGATATGCGGACGGTGAGGGAAATCATGAGATTAAGAGCTGTGTAGATAAGCATACCGCTGAGGAGGCGTTAGCTGGGGAACTGTTCAAAGTAGAGGGTAACTTACGCGATAATACCGTAGGCTACGCTGTACGAAAATGGAACGAAGGCGATAACAACGAATGAGGGGAGGGTGTCACCGATATAGCGCCAGTTTATCTCAGTGATCTGACGAGCCATCATACATCCGACCTGAAAGTATCAGTCAACTCCGAGAACACGTCTATTTCGCCACTTACCAGAATAAGAGCAGGACCAGTAGCCCAAGGCGGCACAGATGAGAAGATCGGCCCAAACAAGATGGACAAAAGAAACAAGAAACCAGTAGTCATAGCTGTAAGACCCGTGCGACCTCCCTCAGCAATACCAGCGCCGCTCTCAATGAACGCTGTAACAGGTGAACAACCAAAGAGAGCGCTGATGGAAATACTGATTGCATCACAGCAGTAAGCGAGTGTTGATCGGGGGAAATCGCCATCTTGATCATCAACAACGCCGCGGAAACGGACCATTGAAAACATCGTTGCTGTTGCATCGATGATATCGACACTGGGCTTGTCAGTGGAGGCAAGTTTAGAGTGGATGAGGAACTTACTAGAGAAAGGTGAAGAGCGCGAGGGCGAACTGAGTACCGTGTTGGCCGACGTTCCAGTCAAGAGCGTTGAGGGTATGCTTCATGGGGTTGATGGAAGCGACTTTGCGGAAGAGCTCGAAACGTGAGTCTCCTTCTGGCGTGTGAGGGAAGTATGTAACGGCAGTGTCACGTCTTCCTCTGTTAGAAAGTCGGAGAGGCAGCAGGCTGGGGACGACTTACGGCCATGAGAGGATGGATACGAAAGCGATACCAATGACGAAAGCGTATTTGACCCGGAAGGCCATGAGATACGCCGTCAGTAAACCACCAGCAAATATCGCAGTCCAGAGCTTTCGCACAAGTCAGTATGTTTCTTCACACTTCCTCATCGACTCACCTTTGGACTAGTCATGATACCGCCCTCACACATCTGAGTATCCGGATTAATTCTATCAACAGGACATCCAGCAATCGCCAAAGGCGTCGCGTTAAACCCCCCAGTAATAGCACCAATACCTGAGCCGTACGACAGACCAATCTCAGTAAGGAACAGACCAATACCAGCTCCCGTTGCAGATTTTATAGTTGACGGGATGAGTTTGACAAGCCATTGTCGCATGCCTGTTAGTGCGAGGAAGACAAATATGAGGCCTTCTGTGAAGACGGCCGTTAATGCGACGCCGTAGGGAATGCTGCCTGAGCCGTTGTAGCCTACTACTTGAAAGGCGAAGTAGGCGTTGAGGCCCATGCCAGGTCTGGGCATGTTAGATGGATCAAGGCTTTGGAGATGGGGACTTACGCGAGTGCTATAGGGAGGTTGGTGAAGAGACCAAAGACGAGACTTGCGAGTCCAGCGATGGCTGATGTCGCCGTGACGAGATCTCGCCTCACCTCTGGAATCTCATTAGTCTTCTGCTTCGTGAAGTAGATATAAACTCACCCTCTTTACACATCACATAGCTATCAATCTTATCACAATCAATCCTATTCGTCTCATCACAAACACAAGGGCCACCCGTCTGCGACAGAATAGACGCCTACATCTCATCAGCACTCCTTGCCCAAGGTACTCTCCCTCACAAACTGCTTACATTGACAGCAATGATATACGTCATAGCAGCAAAGGTCGTCGCCCCAGCACGAACTTCTTTCAAGAATGTCGTCCCGTCGATCTCTTTACTCTGAAAGCAGATTAGTAAAAGGGTGCTTTGCGACTGGAATGAAACATACGTGACTACTGCCTTCTAGCCTGAATAACCGGCCAATGAAGGAGGTTGCGACACGCCTGTTGAGCCTCGTGGCTAGATCTGCCGCGTGGTTCTTCATGATTGCTTCTAAATTCTTTGTGCTCAGAAAACACTTTTTATCTTTACATCAAAGAAATTTCAGCACATGAGCAACTGAATGAAGGGTGACGTGAGATAATAACGTAGCTAACAATTGTTGACACCTCGCTTAGACACCTCGCTCTGCATAATTACGTCCAACCATTAAGCCACCAAATAGCATGTCCTGATCAATAAGAACCAAGGCTGCACACCAACTTCGTCCTAGTGGGAGTCAACGAAATCGGCCTTGGTGGGAAGTGTTACCCGGGTCGTTGGTGAGGCTGGCTGAGGAACGCTAAAAGCCACGCCAACCATGTGGTTTGAGTATCTAGTAAAAAAGAAACAGAAAAGTTAAAACTTGTACGTGGTTGCCCATTGGTCAGGTACGAGAGCGAGATTGATAGGGTGAAACTATTGATAGGGTGAGAGCGAGATTGATGGGGTGAAACTTTCGATAGTTTGGTCAAGGGGAAGTTAATCGCGTGGTTCTCGTTTCTTTTTGATACATCATTTCGATCTGCCGATGGCGCATGGCGCTCCAAGATGTCAATGCAATCAGTACATGTGCCCCTCTGTTCCGTTAATCCAAGGAAATAACAAAAAGAAGCATGATCTGATGTCCTACCCACAGACCCCTGAGCTTGTACCAAACTGTTTGCTTACCCAAGCCACACGAAACTCAAGACCCAACAATGTGGAAAAGGTTGCGAGTGTTTGAACTCGTGGCAGGCTGACTACTTATCGAGATTCTAGGCGGGACTAGACTTGTGTTGGGTTGGGTTTGGGCTGGGTGATCACGGTCCCCGCAAATGGTCTAGACCATTAAGCCACGATATGCGAAAGTGATGCTTTGAGCTACTGCTTTCTCGGCATTGGCGTGAGGTATTTGATCAATGGTACGTGCGTTTCCCTTCCGCCTGGGCCAATTACGGTGTTTTTGAGAAGATCAAGGTGATTGTGAAACAGCACAGGGTGAGTGTTGAATGTACCTAGCCATCATCATGACTTGGTATTCATAACGATCAAACGACGAATTCAAACGTTAACAAACCGTATTGGGTAATCTCTCTGTGCAAGGCCAAAACATTGGCATGCTGTTTGTCAAAGCAAACAATGGCATCTAAGTTATGCTCGGCCAGTGCACAAAAAAGGGCGTCCGATAGCCGCAAGCCACTCCAACGCCCAGGCCGCATCGAGACCCAAGACATGAGGCGATCTGCCTATTCCCCTGCATGAGCCCAGTTAAGCTGACCTCCATCTCCCCTGGTGTCTCGGTGAGTCGGCTTCACGGAATATTACCGTTTCGATTCGGGTAAATCGTAAGCTACCCGCCCGTATTCTTAATCTCACATAGCGCCCTTCGCGTAGACAACACCCTTCTCTTCCGCTGGGCATACCGCATTCCCCAGGCCCTCTCGGATCTCTCATTCCGCCAGCCACTTTCTCGCTATTAGACTTCCGCAAATCCCATTCGCGACGAAAGGCTTCGACACTCTCCACATCAAAGACAGAGTTCAGCCTTGCATTCGCCAGCTGCAAGCCCGCTCGCCCCCTTTGACCCAATCCCCTGGGTATGTCTCTATTGTTTAATTTCGTATGCAACCCTCGTTCGATTCTGTCCGCCTCCCCCCCCTGTTCCCTGCTTCCCCTCATCAATCTTGTTGCCTTTCAGCTCAGCATGCATGACACCATGGTGCCGTCCTCATTAACAGAACCAGATGCAGCGGCATCAGAGTCCTCCACCCGCGACCGCTTCTACTCCATCCTCCGAAAGCCAGCATCGAACCTCGCCCTCCGAATCTCAGAACTTGATCGATACCGCCTCAACATGTGGGAGGTCAGTTGGGCGGCTCCCAAGGAGTCGCGAAAGGAACACCGTGAGAATAAAGCGACGAGCGGCAAATCTGCGACAAAGGCGCGATCGATCTTTAGTCGTGGATCGAACTCGTCGAGTGAGGCACCGTCGTTTGGGACCTTTTATAATAAACGAAAGAATGCTGAGAGGGGGAATGATTCTGTGTCGTCGACGTCTTCGAAAGCGAGCGCTGTAGCGGGGAATTATGAGTTGGAGGCAGATGAGGCTTCGACGTTTTCGGCGGGCAGTGAGCAGACGATGATTAATATGGCGAGGGTTGTTGATCTCAGCGCAAGGCGAAATGGGCAGATTCTCGAGCGCTCTCAAGGTTTGCGACATCGCGCGGGTGTTTTTGTTTCATACTAATGTTTTGGTAGAGTTATACGTTGGGGATAACACGCTTCTGGAGCCTCCTTCACCAACACTCACATCATCTTCTGCGCCGTGGGATACAGAAACCCTTGAGCGCGTCATCATACAGCCGTGGCCACTTATTCAAGCCTTGAGTGATGACTCGTTCGTCGCGCGAAGTACCGAGGCGACAACATCTCAGCGCACATCCTACGATACACCGTATCTCATCAATTGCGGCGTTACCATAATGGCAACACCCAGCATCAAGTCTAAGCATCGCGCTCGCTCACCAAGCACCCAGTCAGTCTTCGCATCAGCTCACCGCGAACATGTACTTACCTCATTCAGATCTCAACCTCAACGTCCACAGAGCAGTCGATCACCTACCAAAGCCAAGACCCCACGACGCATGCCATCGTCCACTGCGTCACTGCGAGTAGAAAGCAGTGATAATTGGCAGCCTCCCGTTGAATGGGCATGCACGCCCACTGAGCCCTCATTCCAATTCCCCGACGAAGCTGTCCCCGAGCCAGAAGCCATCATCCCCAAGGAGCTCAACGCGATGCAGTTGGGTGTCAAGCAACTTGCCAAAGAGGACAACATGATCAGACTTGTGCGTCTTGCTGAGTCGCAAGGTGTCAATATCCCACCAAGTCTGTGTCAGGATCTGGAGTTTGAGAAGATGCAGTGGATGCTCTCTGCCATGTTCAACATGGATGGACCGGGGTATTCTGAGATTAATGATGATGATCTTGAGGATGAGTCGGCGGATCCACCGAAGAGGATTCTTGCTCTCTATGAAACACCTGGTAAGTAATCTCACTCATGTACTCAACGCACTAATCGCACTCAACTAACATGTCACAGCTGTGACTTCATACCTCGCTGCCGTGAATCACAGCAAACAGGTCTACCATCTCTCCGCAGCACCCTTATCACCCGCTTCATTCCCAAACATCCACCCCGTCCTCACACCAGTGAGATCACCCTCCGCATTTCCCGTCGCCCCATCTACCATTGAAGCCGTTCACTCACTACGCCTTCCTCTGGCTATGCCCTCACAAGATATCCCAGCTCTCTTACGAAACATCCATCGATGCCTTGAGCCAGGTGGCTCATTACAACTCACCATCATTGATCCACTTCCCGTCACTAGCACTCTGGGTCCCCTTCTCCGCTCGTGGATTGAGGATCACCTTCTCTTCAATCTGGAAGCTAGTTTCCGCTGCACAAACCCAAGCAAGTTACTGCCTCTCTGGCTTAATGGTGCATCACTTCGTGTCGATCCCGACTGTATCGAGACGACACCATTCTTCGCCATTCCTCTTGATAATGTCCAGCTTCAGTATGTGAGAGACGGTCACATATCTGAAGAGGGATTGAGACAAGAACTTCGTAATCTTGTGGGCCGTATGCTATGGATGGAAGTTTGGAGAGAATATATCGTTGCTGAGCGTTGGTGGTGGGAAGATCCCGAGATTCTTCAAGAGTGTATTCAACATCAGACGATGTGGGAATGGAAGCTGATTGAGGCAGTCAAGGAAACCTAATAATTTCTTTTGTTTTGGTTGTTTATTGTTATTTTGGTAAGGATTAGATAGCATTATACCCTGGGAGTCCCAATGATAATTATAATTGATGGAAGTTTACCTAATCCCTGCGGCCTCTTTTCTTTACGCTTCTCGTCGACTTTGCCTAAATTACTCAAGCCCTAGCGCTGCCTAGATTCTTATGCTCCTCCAGGCCATCCATCTGCCTCAAAGTCTCTACCAGCCTCTCAATCCTTCCACTCTCATCAACAGTCGCGAAGAGAAAGACCTCATATTTAGATGGAGGTTTGTTAGAGAATTTTGCAGTGACAAAATGGCGCTCGGCGAGTTCATTGCCTTGGCGGAGAAAGTGCGTTATCTGGACTTTGATGGCTGTCGTAACCTGTCGCAGATGTTGTATATGCTCAACAAATTCGGGGAAATCTATGCGTTTTCCGTCCACAATTGATGTATAGTCTTGAGTGAAGAGGCCTTCGAGATCGGCTTGGGTGGTTTCTGGTTCGCCGATGAAGATACTCTCAAAGCCTTTTTCGTACTCTTCAAGAGACGATGTCCAGTCGACATGGGGTGGTGTAGATGTCATTTTTTGGAATTCGAAAGGACTCTTGTCAACAAACGATGCCCATTGAGATATGTGAAGGGATGGTTGGGAATAACATGAATGGCTGCAGACTCAGTTGATGTCTTATATGCGTAGACATCGCCGCGGACTTATCTCCGAGCCCCGCGGACCTCCGGTATCATCGCATGGATCACGGTAAACTATCAATTGTAAGCTCGGACGAAAGTTTGAAGGGCTATTATACTGCCAATCACAGAGAATAGTCCGAAAATTACTTTCCAATCACGAATATAACTCAAAAGGCGAATGCTGGTGCTGTTGTCGCATCCGCTCCCACTTGCCGAGGTTGGTGATGCTACGCAGCTACCCGGTAGTGCATCGCTCTATTTACTGAACAGAATATGCATATCTTCTTCAACAAAGTCATTTGCCTCCCCAGTATTACAGAAAAAGGCAGAACCTTTACATTCAGGCATTTTTTACCTGATAAGTGTTTTATTTCCTTTTTCCTTCTCCATTAAGCAAACAATGAACACATCGAAGTGCGAGGTTTCTGTTGAGCAGACAGCAGGACTCTATATCGAGACAGTAAATTTAAGGCCAGAAGACTACGGCGTGATGCCATTGTATATGAAGGCAATAGCTATATTAAAAAGAAACTCATCGATCTTACAGTGCTAAACATCTTGGCTTATTAAGTTGTTATATACAAGAAATGGTCACTCGAATGTAGCCATTAGAGCAGTACAGCTTAGTGGGTCTAGCGAGAAGACTAACGGCAGCCGATAACGGATTCCTGCCAATAGGCTTACTTCCAATGCGCTAGATTAGCTTTCTCCAAGTCTTGCACTAACAAAACGAACCCCACCTCCACCCAAACTGAAGCGCGAAGTCTGTTTAATCACTACAAACCCCCTCATCACTGCGTATTTCTCTACAACTCTGCCTCAATCCCATCATAGAGAGGAAAGGTCAGCGATAAACAGAAAGAATGCGTGTGCTAGGTCTTCTCGGCGGCACGACCTACAACGCAACCCTCCTCTACTACAAACAAATAAACGCCTACGTTCAAAACCGTCTCGGCGGCGGCCACTCCTCCAAACTCCTCCTCCACTCCTTCGACCACGCTGAGCTCTTTCGTTTCTTCCAAACAGGCAACTACAACGAAGTATCCCGCCAGATCTGCACCGCCGCAAGAAATCTCAAGTCCATCGGCGCAGAAGCCATCGTTCTCTGCGTAAACACGAATCATCGCTGGGCAGAGGATGTTGAAAATGCAACGGGTCTTCCATTGTTGCATATCATTGATTTTACGGGTGATGCAATTGTCAAAGCGGGGCTGAAGAAAGTCGCGTTGCTGGGGACAAAGATTAGTATGGAGCAGGACTTTTTGAAGGGGAGGCTGGAGAGGAGGTTTGGGGTCGAGGTTCTTGTTCCGAAAGGGGAGGAGGTGCGGAAGAGGATGGATCGTGTGATTTTTGAAGAGCTTTCTTGTAATCGGGTACTTCCTCAGTCAAGGGAGTTTTATCTGGATCAGATCAAGGACTTGTACGGGAGGGGTGCTGAAGGGGTTATTTTGGGGTGTACAGAGTTGCAGATGATATTGAAGCCTGGGGATGTCGATATGCCGATGTTTGATACTGTGGAATTGCATGCGACGGGAGCTGCCAAGTGGCAGTTGGAAGAGTAACAATGCCCACGGCTGCTTGATCATCTGATACAGTGAAGTTCTGCTTCATTGTAGCAGCAGACTGGAAAGAAATACTGATCGTTCTCATATTCATTTATCATGCTTTCGGCCGTAATGTTGTCTACTCTAAAAAGTCCCTCTTGCAATAGATTTCGCGCTAATAATCATCATGCCTAACGTCTTGGAGCTCTTATTTGTTAAGAATGGCAGACCAGTCGTACTTCTTGGCCCATTCCTCCCAGCTCGTCATGGGGCAGTCAATGCCAGCCTGTAAAGTCAGCATCCTTCCAAACTCTCAGAACAAAATACATACCTCTCGGATATCCTTCGCCTTGAGCAGCTTCATACCGCCATCGTACCCAGGATCAGAAGTATACGAAAACATGTATCCTGTCTCGATGCCCGCATCTCGATCAGGTGTCGCGGCTGTCATCTCATCTGGTGTCACTTGGCGATATTTGACAGGGACATTGTTGATACGGCCCCAGGTCTCAATCCACTCTGGCCATGTGCAGGTCGTGCCTTCAGCCATGTAAGCTTTGCCAGGGGGCATCTGGTACACGGCGTAGGTGAAGTTGCCTAGATCTCCTACTGGGTCGAGATGAGGGGCGGGGCTGTCGGGGGAGGTAGTGAAGGTCATTTCAAAGGTTCCATCGGGGAGCTACATCTTGTCAGTGCCGGCCCATGGCAAACGTGGAAGAACCTACCTTGTTCATATAAGAGTCGGGCAGAATGTTGAAGCTGGTGTAAAAGTATCCCGTGTGAATGCAAGACATCTTGGCCGCAAGCTCAGGATACTTCTCATCAACATACGGCGGAAAAACATCCGCCTTGCCATCAAAATGATACAACTCCTTGAACTTTCCTCCACTGCACTTCTCAGCCTGACTCAGCGTCGAGACCAAAAACCCATTATCATCCAGGCTATCAACCACTGTAGCAGCAGCATCGACAATGTTTTTGCCCTGTTGCACCTCAACATTGTACGCAAACTTTCGACACGAGATACCTTCTTTCTCCGCCTGCTCCCGACAATCTGGTCGGAAAAACGGCTCCCAGTAGTTGGTGACGCTGAAGATAACGTTTGCTCCAGCAAAGGCGCTCTTGAGAGTCGAGACGTCATTGAGATCAACAGCCACGACTTCGGCTCCAGCCGATGACAAGGCTTGGGCGGAGGGTGAGGCGGTGTTGCGGGTCAAGCCACGCACCTTGAAGCCCGCCTTGAGAAAGCGACGGGCGACGGAGCCGCCCTGGTTGCCTGTGGCGCCAACGACGCAGATGAGTTTATCGTTGGCCATTGCTTTGTTTGTTTGTTTGTCTGTCTTTGCTGGCTCTGTAATTGATGGAAAGAGGAGAAGGGGGAGAAATTCGGTGAGGGTTTATTTCCTTAGCCGACTTGGCTTTAGCTGGTGCTGCTAGAGTCTAGGCCCCCCTCTAAAAGACGGAGATGCATTCCTAGATCGATGTGACTAAACCCGTTCGAGCCCATCCTCTCGTGTTTCCCCAATCGTACCACGGTCCTGGGAATTCCCAATTTTCTGTGTCTGTCTCTCTCTCCGCTCTCTTTCTCTTTCTTCCGTGTGTCCCGCGCTTTTCCCCACGTGGCTGATTTATCTTTTCCCTCATTCATACTCCGCTCCAAGCTTGACATGACTACGGTTTCACATACCTAATAGTGCTTATTTGGGCCATCGCTGCTCCTTATCTTACCACTATGGGCTCTGAACACGATTCCAAACCAAAGACTTCTTCGTCGCCTGTAGCGTCTGGGTCTCCTCCACCCGTTACCACTCTGTCGGGTCCAGATCCTGGCGAGACGCGCCGATCGCCCGCAGATGACGAGAACCAACAGCCAGAAGAGCATGCGCCGCTCCAAGTCGATGTACGCTCTGACTCACTGACACACCAATTAATGTATCGTATTAATTGATTTTAGGAGGATGAAATAGCTGGCGATGACGCAGACTCTACTTATGGCTCTGACCGAGGCTCAGTCTACACGGCTTCCGTCACGTCTTCAATCTATGACTACCAGTATGAAAATGGCCGTCGCTACCACGCTTTTCGCGAGGGTCAATACGTCCTCCCCAACGACGACCAGGAACAACAGCGTCTAGATCTTCAGCATCACATCTGGCGCTTACTCCTCGGCGGCGCTCTACACACAGCACCTTTGCCTAACCCAGACTCATCCGAGGAATACCGCATTCTGGATCTCGGCTGCGGCACAGGTATCTGGGCCATAGAAATGGCAGACGAGTACCCCAACGCTACAGTCGCAGGCATAGACCTTTCTCCGATCCAGCCGGACTGGGTACCAGGTAACTGCATGTTTCACGTTGACGACTACGAAGATGAGTGGACGTACCGCGAGAGTGAGAAGTTTGACTACATCCACGGTCGGGCGCTCAGTGGTACGAGTGCAGATTGGATGAGGTTTTATCAGCAGGCGCTTAATAACCTGAAGCCAGGCGGATACATGGAGATGCAGGAGTATGATGCGTGGATCTTCAGCGATGATGATAGTTGTGATAGGGCGCCGTGGACGATGGAGTGGGTTAATAAGCTTGATGAGGCGAGCAAGATGTTTGGGAAGCAGATCAATGTTGCAAAGTATCATAAGCAGTGGATGATTGATGCTGGGTTCGAAGATGTCGTTGAGAGAGTTTACAGAGTAAGTTTTTATCTCACCGTTACATCGCTGGTTGCTAACTTTGGTAGATACCCATTGGTCCATGGGCGAAAGACCCGACGCTGAAGGAGCTTGGAAAGTTTGAGCTGACGCATATGCAAATGTCGGTTGAGTCGCATACACCGGCTTTGTTCACGCGCGTATGGAATTATTCTCACGATCAAGTCATGGTGTTGATGGAAGGTGTGAAGCGGGAGTTTCGAAGTCGTGAGTTGAGACTGATCACGAGTTATCGATTCATCACTGGACGGAAGCCAGCAGAGGCTTAGTTACGGGAAGATGTGCTGGTTGCATCGAGCATGGAACGAGTCGTTAGATCACGAAGCATGGGTAGTTGAGCGGGCGTTTGGATATAGGGGGGAATTGACCTTCTTTCAATGACTTGGAAGGTATGCGCCTCTCTGTATGACTATGGGGGTGACTGCTGCCTTTAACTCGGGATAACCGCTGCCTAAAGGCAGGAGCCATCCCCAATTAAAGGCAGTAGCTATCTCTATGGTAATATAGAGAGGCTCAATCCCTCTCAGTCATTGGACTTTGTTATTTGATTTGCTACGAGATCCGAGGACTAGCAGTGATTTGAACTACCGAAGATGGCCTTGGAGTAATGTTTGAGCCAAGAAAACAATCTGATCTTGACTTGTCGTTTCTCAGAGCTCAGAAGCTTGATCAAGAGCATGAGATATCAGCTTCTTGTACCCCTCAACAGCCTGCTCCAGATCCGAAACCTTCAAGTGCTCATGCGCAGAGTGCGCCTCGAGAATCGAGCCAGGTCCGTACAGATATCTTTTATGGCTCCCCTTGAGTCTCGGGATATCTGTCCCGTAGTTCAGTACTACAGTCTCAAAGCCTATCAAGTTAGTCACAGTTCCATCTTCTGGTGATCTACTTACCGTCAACGTCATAATCCGTTGGCACTGGTCCAATACCATACGAGAACTCAACGACAAGGCTCGGGTCACTCTCCTCAACCGCCTGACGTATTAGCTCCCTGATACCCTCTGGAGTTCCACCAGCGACTCTGACTCCTCCTGTAGCATAGGCACTCGCTGGGATGACATTTCCAGCAACACCACCTTCAATCCTACCCACATTGAGAGTAGTGTTCCCAAACTCTTTGCTTCCAGGCAACTCAATCTTTTGGAGAGCAGCTAATCCACGAACAAGACTATCAATAGCATTGCTTCCCGTCTCAGGGTATCCAGAATGACCAGCCTTTCCGTTTGCTTTGATAGTAAAGCCCAGTCCACCTTTGTGACCTCGTGCAAGTTTGAGTTCTGTTGGTTCACCAAAGATGACGGACTCCCAGGATAGACCTAGATCATTGACGTTGCCCATTCCCGGTCCGCCTGTCTCTTCACCCACCACGAACAACAGCGCTACATCGCCTTCACTGACTGCTTTTTTCTCAAATAGGTCTCGGACAGCAATGATCTGCGCTGCGACACTGCCCTTTGCATCGACTGTTCCTCGACCCCAGATCTCATCACCTCGCCGCTCATAAGGCCAGAATGGGGGAACAGTGTCAATATGAGACGTCACGAGGACTCTTGTGTTTCTCGTGTTATTGAAGTAAGCCAAGACGTTATCGCGGTTCTTGGCGACCGTCTGAGCCTCAACGGTGAAACCTGCATCATGGAGGTATGTTTTGAGAAAGTCAGTGACGTGCTTCTCTGAGCCAGTAATTGAGGGTCGCTCGACGAGCGACTTGTGTAAATCGAGAAGAGGTGACGAATCTAGTGACCCATGAGAGAAAGGGAACTGGACATTTCCCAGATTGAACGCCGTCGCCGCAGCGGCACTGAAGAGGATGGTGTCGAGCTTCATCGTCGATAACAATCTGCAGATAACAAAGAGGGGTAAAAGATATGAACCATCCAAACTGGGCCCCGTGTATCTTGATATAACGTTGATCGTCACAAATTGATAAGCAATTTTGAAAAGCCAATCAGTTTCCTCTTTTATCGTTGCACAGATGTCACCATTGACGGGCAGTATTTCCTCATCTGCCAAAAGCGGGGAGACTCAACTTCGGATCCGAGATGGCAACACCTTTTTATAGAAATACTCGCATTAGTTGTTGAGGTAGTATTGTTTGAGAGATAGTCTTGGAGATAACAGCTGGAGTTAACGGGTTGCGCGATTATATCCCTCCCGCACGCCAAGATGAGGAATGCCGATCGCGGATGTCGACATATCGTGGGGTGAGGAGTAGGATACACAAGCGAAGCGGCCAAGATTTATATCTCTATCGGCGTACCTTGAAAGATTCTATCAGCGAAGTCTAGGACAGACCATCGTAAAAATGACGTCTTCTGATATTTCTCCTAAAGGCCACATCGGCTCTCAAGGCTTTGATGAGAAGACTCATGAGCTTCCCGACTCTTCGTCCGGAGAGCCGCCCATCAAACAACACTACAATACCGTCACCCGCGGAGAATCTGTCCCGTCCTCTGACGATATAAACGACAATATTGTCGGTTATGATGGAAGGCTTATGGGAGCGCGGACTAGGTTGAGTAGCCAGCAGGAGAAGAAATTACTGCGACGAATTGACTGGCATCTCATTCCTTTGCTTTCGGTCATGTACATGGTCAAATCAATTGATGCTTCCAACGTAAGTGAAGTACTGTCTTTGATGTTACGGTGTTAATGTTGTAGGTTTCGAATGCTCGAATCATGGATCGCGGAACGCCGAGGAATATCATGACGGAGCTGAACATCTCGGCTGATGACTACAACTTTGTCACAATGGCGTACTATGTCTGTATATAAGCCCACGTCTCATAACTATCACTAACGTACTTGAAGATCCCGTATATCTTGGCGGAGACACCTTCCAACCTGCTGGTCAAGCGCCTCAAGCCATCAGTTTGGCAAGCAAGAATCATGGTTGGTTTCCCTATCCTATCTCTAAACCCCCCGTCTGACGGTTCGAACAGATATCCTGGGGTATTGTTCTCGTCTGTCACGCTGCAGTAAAGAATGCCGCCGGCTTGTATACAGTCCGCGCTTTTCTTGGCCTCTTCGAGGCTGGACTCTGGCCTGGTATGCTTCTCCAGTTATGCTACTGGTACCGTCCTGATGAAATGGCATCGCGTATTGTTCTTGTTACTATCCTTGGTAACTTTAGTGCTGTTGTTAGCGGTGTCCTCGCCTTTGCATTCAACGGTGTTCATGCACAGGGCTTGTCAGGCTGGAAATGGTATACGCCTCGCAAACATATCTCAAGGCTAAGCTGACTCAAGTTCTAGGCTTATCTTAACGGAGGGAGTATTCACTATTCTTCTGGGTATTTTCGCATACGTCTTCATGCCTGATTGTGAGTTCAAATCACCAATACAGCGCTGTATACTGACACCGGAAACAGTCCCGGATACAGCTCGCTGGATGACCGAGGAAGAGAAAGCTTTTGTCCAAGCTCGACTCCCCATCAACGCCCCTAGAGCCGCCGAGAAAGATTTTGACTGGAAAGAGTTCCGGAACACTCTGAAAGATCACAAACTCTGGCTATTTCTTCTTTGCTGGGCATTTTATACCATCGGAACAACGGGGCTCAACTTCTATCAACCGACAGTTATCGCAAATCTCGGCTTCACGTAGGTTTCCATGGAAGGCCTCTAAGAAAGTATGATCGCTGACATTGGTTTGCTGCAGTGGCATCGCGGAAGCTCAGCTGCTAAACATACCTCCAGCCATTTTTGCCTGTGTACTAACCATAGTATTCGGATGGGTCGCTAACACCGGCCGTTTCCCTTTGCCTCTCATCCCGCTGAGCTTCATGATAATCATAGAAGCATGCTACGTTGTTCTGTACACCTTCCCGAGCACAGGAGGGGTGTATGCAGCCACTGTTATAGCAGGGGGTTTCTCGATCGCTTGGTAGGTTAACACAATCACTTCTTCTCCGTGTTTCTAATAGATCTAGGTATACAATGATGTGGCCATGGAGAGTCCAAACAACAGACGGAGCCACCGGTTCAGCGTTTGCCATTGCATTTGCGAATAGTTATGGCCAGATTGGAGGCGCTGTTGGATCGCAGCTGTTTAATTCGCGCTTCGCACCCAGATACACCACGTCGTTTGGGATCGCGATGGGATTCATTGGTATGGCTATTATCATGAACGTGATCACTTGGTCGTTTACTTGGAAAGTGGATGTTGCGACGAGACGGCTCAAGAGGGCGAGGGATGCTGCTGCGAAGAGGAATGAGGCTATTCTGGATGATGTTGATATCCATGCCAAAACTTAGGCTCTGATAGCGACATGTCCACTCTGATCCTCGGCTACGAGAAAGACCTTCAAAGAACCATTAGCTATTCTTTGTTTACACCACTATAATTTTTAACATTACACAAGACTCTTCTCAAACACCCTGTACTCCGTCGGTCCAGCAAGCAAGTTTACCAAATCAGGATAATCATCCGCAAAATCCCCCAACTTAACAAGCTCGTACCCCATCCTCGTATACCACCCCAATAACCTTGCCTTACCCTCATGATGAAACGTCATCGGCACAAGAATCTCCAGCTGCATCGTCGTACAACCTCTTCGTCTACATTCATCTTCCGCAAAGACCGCTAATTGTCGCCCTGCACCAGTACCTTGGTACTGAGGGTCAAGCGCCAGCATGCCGAACTCTCCGAGGGCGGGTGTAATGAGTTTGATGAAGACGCAGCCGATGGGCTCGTTGTCGGGTTGTAGGTATGCCACAGCGAGTTGGCCTTGGCTTAGAAATTTGGCGATTTCGGTGGCGGTAGTTCGTTGGTATGATGGGATGAAGATATCGGACTCGGCCTTTGTGTAGGCGGTGTTGACGATATCAGTTATGGTTGAGACGAGAGTTTTATCCTCCGCATCGGAGGCTGGTGGTATTTTCACAATGATTTGCGGCTTCGTCATGTTGGGCATCGAAGTGTATTGCAAAACCAGTCGTATTAAGAAAGAATGCTGGGTCTTGGAAAGCTTTGAACACTCCTTGGGTAGTTATAGTGCGAACTATAATCTCACACGTCAGACTTTGTCTCACGTAAAACAGCGCAGGTGGAGAATTCCGCTTGGTCGGCGGCCCGTCTGATATTACGCTTTTGGGCAATTCTGTACGGCGAGCTTCGTATTGCCAGTAACACCGGCCGAGCACTATCAGGCTCGCTTCAAGACGCCCGGGCTCAAAATTCTCGAGACAAATTTGATCGAGAAATTTGTCAAATGAAGAGCTCGAGACGTAGATATTTCGTCTTTTTATGTTTCCAGTCCCTAGGATAATCAGACCTATCCAACCGAAGGTTCATGATCTGGCTCTCTCGTGGGCGATCCCAGCTGTTTGCATCCGGGTGTCAGCATGAGACACAGTGAGCTGAGGACATCTCAGCCACTAATACTAACCTCCAGTTTGATCATGCAATATCGTCCATGGCAAAATGTCTTCTCTAAAATGGCTAATATATCTATGCGCCTTCGCAAAAGCTCTTGGCAGGATCATCGATCTTATGAAGGTGCAATTCTTCCCTTCTCCATTGGCAAATCCGTCCCCCTCCAAACCTTTACCTCGTCTCCAGGCTCACATGTTCTCGCAACCCAATTCTCGACTCTTTCAACCCCCCACATAATTGTAAACATATTGACCAGCATTGGATCTACGTCTGATGCCTTTGCACTCAGAAACAGGCCCTCGCAATCGAGGCTACATATAAACAGCGGATCTGCTTTCCGACATGCTGCTGCCCATGCAAAGCCAGTTTTGGCTTCCCATAGGTCTTTATGAGCCGTGAAGTAGATACCGCCATGGCACTCAGCCCATTTCTGTTTAAGTGTAAGGTATACGCCGATGGTCGAAGTTGCCAATAGCCATATGCGCCGGATACTCTCCGACAACACCCAAGAGCGCCATTTCCGAGGTAGGGGATCACCGTCGAAGATCGAGTCTAGAATAATGCCGTTGGCAGAGGCTGCAGCTGCTGAGCTATCGCCACCATCGCATGGCAGGCCAATATCCGGGTCGCGAAGAGCCGCTTCCCAGAGTTGACGCGTCCATGAGAGAAGAGTTTGTATCTGTTGTTCCGCATTGGCTCGCGCGCTAATCGATGGCGAGAAGAGTGCTAGCACAAGATGGACGAATAATGCTTGAGTCCGAGACAGGTGCTCACGAATGCCAATCGTCACTTCAGGACCGACGAGGTCCGGGCAATATGCCTTCAGTAACGCCGATGTTTTCGACGCTAGTAATTCATCAATCACTGTCTCGTTCGCGGGTGTTTTTGAGTTATGCAGGATGATACAAGTGAATGCATCCTGTATTGATGGCGGCAGCCCCGCATCGGCGTAGAGCTGATTGTGTATGAAGGGGCTGTGAGAGTTGGTGACCCATTCGGTGAAGAACTCATGAATGCCGTGAATGTAGTTCATGCAGACAGAGTTGGGAAATGATGGAGTAGTGAAGGGAATGTGTCGGATGGCCCATGCCTCGGGTCTGAGGAAGAAGTCGACCGGATCCTTCTGGCTCGAGATTGTCTCACTGCTCGTCGAGGGCGAGTCGTTTGGCAACTCAGCAGCGGGGAGGGCGTCCCAATTGCTCAGGGTCGCCGCCCACTGATTTAGGTCAATCAAGCCATCATTTGGCGTTGAGAATGGTATTTGCATCAGACTCGGTGGTCCAACACTGAGTCTGCCAGCACTCTCTCCGCCATTTTCCGCTCCCGGCACTGACGAGTGCAGTCTCTTCCTCTTGGTCGGCGGATATCGGCATTCAACGTCTCGATCATTACATCGCCCGCAAATAGGTTGAGCTTTGTCACATTTCCGCTTTCCGTTCGTGCACGCGTAACATGCTTTAAGCTTTGTCGCAGAACCCATCGTGATTATGTTGATGCGGGAATATTGCGGATTTCTGAAATTGGCTGCGGGTGAGATTTAGGGAGATCGGACTAAGGTTAGCGACCTTTGTCAGCGTCGTGCGGAGATCTTGCGGGTTCTTGGCGGAATACCCTGTGAGATAAGCTTATCGTCCTGTAAGCGAAGCCTGGAAATTTAGCGCTCTTAGGGCCATCATGCGGGTTTCTATGGATTCACCCGCACACTTCCGATATGTCAACATTATGATATACTACTATCGCGACATGGAGATCGGTATATAATGGATCAATTTCCAAGTCTACTCTTTTCAATACTCAGATCTCATCATCAATCAATCTTCTTCAAGACCCGAATACCTTGCAATTACTATCCAATATGCCTTCTGCACCAGAGACTAGACCCGAGGAGAACCCTTGGGAGAATGTCGCAGCACCTACCAACGGCAGCAACCTTATTAGCAAAGTCCATCGAGAACCATACGAGTCAATCTCACCAACTCGTCCTGAACTTTCTCAGGCTGGCCATACTGTTCTCGTCGCTGGGGCCTCCACTGGAATTGGCTTCAGCATCGCCGAATCCTTCGCCACAGCCTCTGCGACTCGTCTCATCATCACCGGCCGACGCAAAGATGCCTTGGATAAAGCCGCTGACAAGATCAAGACGAAGTACTTCAATGTTGAAGTCATTCCGATTATCAATGATTTCGCTGATGAGAATGCCACTCGAGAGTTCTGGAAGAAACTTGCCGGAGACGGCATCTTTGTTGATGTTCTCGTGTTAAGTGCTGCGAAAATGTGGCTGCCCAACACTATTCTTGGACTTG
This sequence comes from Fusarium subglutinans, assembly GCF_013396075.1. Lineage (NCBI taxonomy): Eukaryota > Fungi > Ascomycota > Sordariomycetes > Hypocreales > Nectriaceae > Fusarium > Fusarium subglutinans. The sequence goes on from NW_023502167.1 coordinate 84,868, forward strand.
GATATGAAACCTTCAAGGATGGCCTTGGGGTGAACCTTATTGCTCCGTATTTGTGGACGAGCTTGTTTTATAAGCAGCGAGAAATCGACCCTTCACGAAAGCTGGTAAGTCCACAAGCCCTCATGACATATGCTGCCCTCTAATCCTACACGCACCAGGTTCTCCTCAACTTATCCAGTATTGCAATCCATCTAACTCAACTTTCTATTCCCATTCCTCTATACTCAATCACTAAGAGCGCTGGGACGATGATGATGCAGCACATAGCAATGACCGTCCCCTCCAGCGAGATGCACATCATCAGCTTCGAGCCCGGACTCCACTATACCGAGTCATTCGAACGTTTCACCGATGAGAATAGTTTCAAGTGGGATGATAGTATGTATTGTTTCTCATGAGCTGAAAACTTACTGACAGAGGTGCAGTTAAATTGCCAGGCGATTTTGCTGTTTGGGCGGCGTCTAAAGAAGCCGAGTTTCTCCACGGGAGGTTCATTTGGGCGAAGTGGGATGTCGATGAACTCAAGAATGGACCTCTTCGGAAGAAAATTGAGAGTGACGCTTCGCTTTTCAGAGTCGGTGTCAGTGGATACTAAATCATAAGCACGGCATCAAGTTGGTTTCTCAAAGTCGTAGTCAGAATGAGAATCCCAGGCTCTTTGATACTAATTTGCTACTCCCTTATCTCCCAAGCGTGTTACGAAGTGAAATAGCCCCGAGAATGCCCTCGGCATTCTGATCCCTTGCTAGCTGGTCCCTAGACCTTTGTAAATCCCGTTGAGCCCATTCCATTTGCTTTTGGACTTTTGCTGATATCTCTCGCAATCTTTTTGAATCCTTGTGCAAGCAGCGGATAATGTCGGCAGCGAGATCGGGATTGACACTCAGCATTTCGCTGAACGCGTCCTGACTCATCAACGTTCCAATCCTTTCGATGGTAACCTCCACAGCGATGTCGCGCAATCTTCGGTCCCCGGGTGGCGTAGTTGTATATGCCAGTTCGATTGCATCTGGAAAACTATCCATCTCCCATCCCGCATCGATGCTGGTGCGATACTTCGTCGCAGCAAGTTTCTTTAGGGCCTCAATGTCATATTTATCAGCAATTTGATAGACCTTGGCATGGAATGTCATAGCTGATGAATCAGTCGGGGACTCGTAGTCGAAGCTATAGAAAAAGACAGTCATCGCCTTGACAACAGCGGGATCGAAATCCATGATTTCTATGACTCGCTCAGAACTTTCCTGCGGTTTATTAGTTATGGTTTATTATTGCGGGGGAAGAGTGCTTCTCAAACCTTCCATGGCCCATCGAGTTGCTTTTTGAAATACTTGGAGTGGCAAAAGAGAACAAGACTGTGGACTGCAAAGTCCTGTCCTCCGCATTTGATGACGGCGTCTGAAAGGCTTGGATTGTTGAAGTACCTGTTCTGTTAGTAACTGTCTCATCGGAGTGGTGATATAGAAACATACTTCTTCAAGGATGCGCTAAAGTCTTCAAATGGCGGTGACTGCATCTCTGCGACAGTGGGCATTTGGATGTGATGTATCCAAGGCAGAACAGACGGTGTAACTCTCAAAGAAATAAAAGAAGGAGGGGAAATGGAACACTTCGGTTTCTTATATATGCCTCCTCATTATCTGTGTTCGCAGCCTAAAGCTTAACCTTGTAGGTGGCAGCCATCCCCATGTACATATCCTTGATAAAGATAAGTCTCCTAATTAAGAACAGAGTAATATGCTTTTCTATTGACTCTATTAGTATCCTTATTGGCAGCAGCTGGGGTATAAGAGGCCTGTATATTTCATGTAAATCAAGGATCTAATTTATTGAGCAGTGAACGAACAAAAGTTTGTCTGAACAGTATTACCTATTAGTGCTGGGAGATGTACAAATAATGTGCTAAGTAAGACCACCAGCAAAAACAAAATAATATTCTGTGCTACCACAAAGCCCGTCTGGGACACGCCCAGGTTCATAGACACCGCGATTTGTAATCATCGAATCTACACAACGTCTCATACACTGCTCATCCCATACATAATCAACTGCGCAGCCTTATGCTTCCCAATGACTCGCTATTGATTCTGTGAACTTATCCCACATCCGCTTGGTGTCCCTTCCATCCCCTTGGTCAAAATCACCATCTCCTTTAAAGTAGTAAAGCCAATTTGGTTTCTCCTCCGGCGATATCGGTTGACAGCCGCAGACGGGACAGAAGATTGGCTTTGGTTCTTGATAGTCTGGGATTTGATCACCAGGGGAATCTATCGTCAATTTAAAAGCAGCCTTGCATAATAGACATTTGCAATAACAATACTTTTCCCAATTCTCATGTATCAGGCTGACAAGATCGGCTGAGAAATCTCCATTTATCCCCAGGACCCCCTTAAATGACGTCTCTGATATGAGGTACCCAAGGTGTGTGCACGAGCTCTGCACAACGATGTCTCTGAGGCCTCGGTCTCCTGACGGCGTGGTGTTATACACGATGGTGATCGTGTCGGCCAAGTTACTTGCAAACTCAGCGGTAACCTCGACTTCATAAACGACACGTTCGAATTTATTTACAGCTTGCTTTTTGAGTAGGTCGATGCCGTATTTGTCGCCAATTTGGTAAACCTCAGCGTGGAAGATCATAGGGCGTGTGTTGGGAGGAACGTCGTAGTCAAAAAAGTAAACAAAACGAAGCATAGCCTCGACAATATTTGCATTAAAGTCTTTAATTTCGATGGTTTTGTCATCACTCTCCTTTATTTGGTCAGCTTATATTGCCAGTAAGAATAGGAGGACTCACCTTCCACAGCCCAGTAAGCTGCTTTTTGAAGTAGTCAGAATGACAAAACAGGATAAGGCCGTGGACTGCAAATTCCTGGCCATCACAACGAATCGCGACGTCCGAAAGGCATTTGTTGTTGTAGTATCTGGATGTGTTAGTAAGCCTGTCGATAGGATAAAAGGCAGAGACACAAAACATACCCCTGTAAGGAGGCGCCGAACGTTTCGATGGGCTTGGGTTCCATGGTTGATGAGAAAACTAAACGATCGAGGGTTTTGAAAGGGAGATTTGGTTATTTAGAGCAGCTGGTAACCGTAGTATTTATATTCTTTTGTGACATGAAACGCTATTCTGTCGCCTTCTATGTATAAATTTGAAAGTGTCTATATTAGAATATAACTTTATTTAATGGCAATAATGAAAGTTTGTACACAGTAAAAATTAAATCTGTGAGCAATATTGACGGTCGAAGATAGTTCTAGCGACAAAGTTCCAGAGAGTCAACTCTAAGTAATGCATTGCAGTGCGTTTCTTAGTGTCTAACCAAACAGGCTTTTGAGTGCACAAAGTCAAAGTGGGACGGCATGTGCTGGTCTAATTCGAGTAGCGCGCGACTCCTAAGTTCTCTATGCTGATTCAAGCTCCCACCCACAAGCCTCAGCTGCAAATAACGTAACTTGCTCATGGCTTATAGATTAAGTCATAATGCCTAACTTATCGCGACAGAACACGTGGTCCGATAAAGATAAGATTCTCCTTTTAATCAATATAGTTCTCTTGCTCTCTGCTCGACCAATACGGCTGAGTTTATAGGTGTGTTTTACTGCTGAGACATGGGGTCTACAGCGGCAGGTACCAGTTTGGAGGCCCGTCACAATAGTGCAAGTTTCCATTTTCGGTGTGAGAACATGACTTCGGCTCCGATATGGAATGGCTGTTTCCAGTGACGATACGAAAATAGACAAGTTTGGTGAGATCGTTATAGAGATCCTCTTGCCAAGAGACCATGGCACGGCGCAAGTTTAGATATTCTTGATAAGGTTGAAGGTTTAAGTGAGGCTTCAGCCCCAAGGGCACAAAGGTAAGGAACACCGATATACACACACGGGCAAAATACTCGTTCTCCTTACTGTTGCCTAGGATCTTGCTTTTGGAAGTTTATCCTTCATCATTGGCCAGACTGCCCCAGCCCTAATAATCAGGAGGTCCCATTCATGGTTATCCACTGAGCGTGGAGGACTACAACTAGAGTCAAAAGCAAAGTGCTTTATAACGAGCCAGGTCCGTCCTCCAGTCCATCTACTGTCTTTCAACGTGGACCCAAAAATGGAGATGTGAAGCGAAGATCCGTCATTGGGGCTACAGCCGCTGCCTAACGCCATGGCCGCTGACTGCCGGCGAGGCGAAAAGTTTCTTTCTAGTAATGTGCGGTACTTGGATAAATCGGCAGATCATCACTTGGCAGCTGTGGTCGCCGCTTATCTGCAATTAAACGGGTGGAGCCCGATGTCCTGGGAGTAAGCTGCCAAGTATGGGGGCCAAGACTTCAGGAGAAAGCTTCGAGAAGATTGAGTGTAAGCTACTATCAACTAGTTCGTAGAATAATTCGACTTATACTAGCTAACGGTTACATAACGCCTTGTTCCTGTTATGCAAGTAGATGTGTAGGACATAGTTGTAGCTCTTCTTGACCAAAGTTTTGCAAAGGTGCTGACGTAGCCTCTTGTGTAACCACCATGCTTACTATCTACATTACTAGCTGTTGTTTCAGCTCCAGCCATTGATATCATATAGCTTACTGCTAATTTCGTCTTTACTCTTCGAAGCTGTTTACTGGCTGTTGATGTGGGCATATTGGATCGGGTGAGCAAGGAAGATGCATGATCACGTTTCATCCTGTCTTGTATCGTGAGACATCCTTCCAAGCTTCGGCAATTCTGAGTCCTTGGCAGCTTATGGGATGATCTTCGCTTTTAGAACAGCTGAAAGAAATGCAAGTGGGATTTATTGCCGAATGATGACTATAAAGACCAGGTCATAACCCTTCTGGGTCTCAACATCGCTTCTACCATCAACCGCATTCATTCACTCATTCAGCTATCAAATCTTTTAAGCTATTCATCAATACTATTCACCATGCTCTTCCAAAGCCTTCTCTCCTCTTCCCTTCTTCTGGCCATCGCCCAAGCTGGCCCAGCGCGATGGTCTCCCCGTCTGCGATGACACTTCCAAGACCTACCCAGGTCCTTACACAGACGGCGAAGGAACCTACGTAACTTCAGACCGAACCACCCATCCCTACAAATTCCCCAAGGTCCGTAAATGCTGGTACGACTACTTCGTCCTCGAGACCTCAAAGGAGTACACCCCATGGCAGAAAGCCTCCGGCAACATCTACTGCACCGGCACCCAAGTCTGCACTGCCACCAAGCTCGTTGGCAACGAGGTCTGCCAGGAGAGATCCGAAAGCGTCAGTGTCAGCGTCGGTGCTGAGATCGAGGGTTTCAGCCTTGGTCTTGACTTCACGACTACAGATACCAAGTTCAAGTGTATTCAGGCTTAGCATTATATTAAAGTTAAAGTGTATTTTCTAACCTTATAATTAACTTATAAACTTAACTTTGCTACTACCTTTTAATTACCCTAAACCTTCTTCTAGTCTAACTTTTTTCCCTAATTATACTAATATATATATTATTTTAAAACTTTCTTTAAATTAAGCTTTTTTTATATATTAGTATT